>NC_071355.1:224672526-224972526 GCF_943734655.1 Sabethes cyaneus
ACCTGCCTGAGTGTCTCAATATGAACCAGATTGTCGGAAAACTCCAGAGATACTTGGATTGTACCTACTCGCTTTTCAAGTCCTTGCACAAAAGTTTCGGTTGGGAATTTTACCTTATAGGTATTCTTCGTTTGTTGGCGCATATATTGTTCGCAGGTATTTTCCACCTGCCACACATCCCCCTTCCACTCCATTAAAAGTGAAGTTGTTATAGATTCATTTTACTAGCCATTTTCACTGTTATTTCACACTCAAATAATTCAGAATGGGATAATTCACTTCTATTTTATCTGCTTTATAAACAACATATTGTGAGTAACATAATTTATGCTTCGTATTAAAATGTATAGTATACACACTATTAGGAAACGAAATGTGCTTGCCGCCAATATCCCAGCGCGTGTGAAATAACATGGAAAACTTCGGGACATTCGCACGCTGTCATTCATTGTCTAGGGACTCGGTTGGTGTGGCCGTCAAACTCACACATTTCTCATGCATCATTCATCGGTACCAAACTTTTGATTCTGGTACCCACTATGGAAAACTCTGCTTACCCGAGAATGATCTAAGAGACACTCACTTCACTTCCACATGTGAAAGAGATAGCACGATATCATGCTCTTGTTCACTGCAGCTCGATACGACGACGTCAATAGGGTGAAAATCATTGATTAGGACGTCACACAGCCATACGGAAAACGCTTTATCTAAGTTCCCAATGTTGCGTTCAAAGTCTTGTACATTTCTGCTATTTCGTCATAACAAAGTGCGAGCATATTCATTGATTCGTAGGATGAAGTCCTAATCCTAATCCTAATGCGGATTGAATTTCACTAGCTGTTTCAATCGTTTTCCGAGTTAACTTTACAGTTAAAATCTAAATTAGTTGCAACTGAATTTTTATAACATGCATCAGAATAAGAAAAATCACCACTAGGACCTCTTTTTCTTGATGTCCTTACTTGCACTCGATCATTGCTTTTTTTGATGCTAATATTCAATTCGTCCCATATTTCACCTCTCTCCAGTTAGGTTGTCGGGAATATGTATAGCATCGCAAACTAATTTATGTGCCAACCGATTACAAGGCCAAGTCCAGTGAGATTCCAATAATTTTTAAGAAATTTGTTGGTCAGCTTTCGAAAATTGAACGTAATGCATCTATACAAACGAGGATCACATGGTCATTTATTCAGGGTTCATTAATTAATACCAACTCGCACATGAATCTAACGGGCTAGTCAAAAATCATACTGTTCATAATTTGGCGAATAAAAACATCCTATTGGCTTTACACAGAACATGCACATTTTACTGTGCCTTTCCTTCAAACAAGGCTCCACAAAGTCTAGCACTCAGTCAAGGTGAGTTTTAAGTACACATCTGTGGTTCAATAACTTATGGTTTAGCCAAGTATTGTGTGCAAGTTTTGCCACTACAGCTACAGGCTAGCTTTTAATTTTTGCAACCACTTTTCAGAATCGTAAACTAGAATCTTTTTCTAGTTGCCTGTATTGTGTTGTCCGGCTAACCAACGGTATCCGGCGATTCCAATGCTGATCATGCACATATCCAAATATCAAACCAATCAATACAAGCTACCTACAATCACTATTCACTACATACCAATAACTTTATCGGGCTCTCTTGTATTTAGATTATCCGCGACGTTTCGTCTTCGACTCATCAATATGCGACAGTTCTACTTGGACCGTCCATAGACACAATGTCTATGTAACACTGCTTGTGTACCAAGTAAATGAACGGTTTCCTTGAAGCAATTTCGTTCTGATGAGATCCAATAAGATCGAAACATGGATTCGGCTATCTCTTGTATTTGGTTTTGCAACTGACAACCATTCAATTATTTTACCGCGACTGCGGTCAATTTGATCAACATTGTTGACAATTTTCTTCACATTTCATAATAGCTTTCCGATCCTCCAATGAACGTCTCGTCCATCACCTTTCCTGTTTCCTATAAACAGTACTTTGATGAACGTCTCGTTATATGAAGACTTTTCTATTTTTACTATCAATTGGTGACTCGAGTGTCTCGCCCCATCGAGCTATTGGTAACCAAAACTGCTAGCCAATACTACTCCAATGGGCGTCTCACTCGGCTACAGCCGGAACCAACGGTTCGCGAATTGACGTCTCGTAACACCGGACTATGTTCAAATATCGGCAATACTGCGGTGTACGTCTCGTCAAATCTCATTGCAGTAAGCACGTTAACTGCAATTGCACAGAATCAGTGCAACGTGTCGATACCGTTTTTTCACAAACACAGCAGGCGTTGCGTGAATAACGCAATTAACCTCAGCGAAAGAAATTTAATTTGAAGAAATTGAAATGTGTTTGATAAGACTCCCTGCATATTTTTATTTGTTTTCTTCATATGCATCTTGAAACAAGATGCACAGAAACCCAACAGGATCGCCATTGTGTGGCCTCGCCAGGTAGCGCAGGGAGTATATCAATCACACATCTTACCTCGTTGACGGTCCAGCAGGAAAAGAGGTCGATTTTATGAAGGAATTTCCTAGCATGCTTTAATCCGTAGGATTATCAACGCATGCTGTGATCCGCGGATTGTCGTGTCGGAGTTGCTGTTAACCGATAACCGCGTGTATACAGTATGCACCCGTTTGTTGGCGCATATATTGTTCGCAGGTATTTTCCACCTGCCACACAGTTAAATGTGTGTTTTAGTTTAACTTTGCGATTTATTTAGAGATTCCTTCTCTCACGCCCACTTACAAGAAATTTGTATGTTGTTCAACAAGAAATTGGTATGTTTATGTGCATAGCTCCGGTTAGCAGTTGAAGCAAAGCAGAATGTGATCAAGCGGGAAGAAATATGTGTGAGTTTTGTGCTTCTTGCTATGAAAATAGAAAAACTCACTCTGCATAGGATCAAGTTGACATAACTCACAGTTGATTTTGATTTTTGATGAGTTTTGAGCTTTTGAGTTTTTACCATCACTGATGAGGGGGGGATTTTTTGGGATTTTTGGGATTTTATCACTTTTTTCCGCGTATTTCCCAAGCACAGATAACAAATTAGTATAAGTCTAAACGTCGTAAAGAATCTTCGACTTGGTGGGACAAAGGGGCTTTGTCAATTTCTATTTTTTTAAATAAAATAATCGAAATGACAGTAAACAAATCGATGGTGTTTTTAACTGTCAACGCCTGTGAAGCAAGCCGAACACGAATAAAATTTATGGGGATACTTGACCTTGAATCTTTTCGTTAATTTTCACTCATTTATAATTTGTAGAGCTATTAGCGTTCCAAATCTTCTATATTTTCGAGACGATAAGCAGAATCTAAGTTATGGAATGGCAAACCACGGTAAGAGATAGTCTCACGGCAAAATCGTATCTCCTAAACTATAAGTCACAAATTTCGGAAGTATTGAGATATTATTCAAAGCATTCTCAAAACAATTTATAAAAAATGGGGATCTCTGGTATGTATAGTGCGAAAACATGAAGATACCCATTTCGTTTCGTGTTAAGTATACACGATTCTTATTTTATTTCGAATTTTTAAAGAAATTCTATTTGGAAATACTCAAGTTTTTGGCATAAAATGAACCCTAAACGACAGATATAATATTTCGGAAGCCGTAGCTTAGATTCCGTAGATTCTCCACAGTAATGCAGCATTTTCATCTGTATTTCTAATTTCAAATTATGTTTTTTTGCGGCTTTTATTGACAAACTGTTTGAATCTGCATATTAACGTAGAGGTAACGTTGGTTCACCGAAAATTATGGTACAATTGATCAGTATCTACCCCATTTGCTGACAGCAATTTAATTTGATTCTCATTCCGAATAATGATGATTAATTACGAACAAATTGATCTCTACCGAACCGACAATCACGAAGCCGGCAATCTATCGGAAGTGATAATGAATACCCGAAAAAATTACTTCGCCCAGTCGGGTCAAATTAAAATTGCAATAATGCCCCCTCTGAATGCCACAGTTCGTCCCAGATCCGGTGGTGGGTTAATAGAGCAGAGCAGTTTACATCAACACGGATGACTCCTGTTCCCACTTCCGTGGTACTGTGGTTCATAGTTCATTCCAGGAATTGTTGCTGTGCTGCATTGACCACGTTACCACGGTAACGATTCATAACGATTACTGACTGACAGCAAGCCAGCAGCAGCCTATCGCCCCCTCCCCATTCATTCGATGTA
Organism: Sabethes cyaneus; assembly: GCF_943734655.1. Taxonomy (NCBI): domain Eukaryota; kingdom Metazoa; phylum Arthropoda; class Insecta; order Diptera; family Culicidae; genus Sabethes; species Sabethes cyaneus. Next base: position 224,676,748 of record NC_071355.1, read on the forward strand.
GAAGGATCTAGCCGAATGATGATGTATTATACTATTTACAATCGAATATTTTTTCTTCCGGTTCCTACAATGATTTCGTTCGCATATCCAATATTCGCAGCCGAAATCATCAGAAGAAGCTACGAGGCTTCAGGATATGTGTGTATTTTCCCCCTACCCCTTACCAACTTAGTTGCTTTTCCTTCGAAGCCGGAGCGCGCATAGATCGGATCCCATTTGGAGCGTGACGGCAATTGTGAAAATCCTGCGATTATTTATGAGGGCAAGTGAGGAGGAGCGAGTGGACTGTCGTGTGCGGAAGGCACCCCGAAGGGACTGACGGAATTGTTGGAAATTTTAGAGTGTTGGAACTGAAGTGGAGCTGCAATAAAAATCTTCACACAACACACCAAAAAAAAAAGAATGAATCGAGAACGCGCCGTAATGGGAGTGGACGAGAGTTTGGATGTTTTTCGGGATTTATAATATTTTCACTGTCGTGGGAGATGGAAATGTTTTAAGTAATCGGTTTGGCGGAAAGGAGGGTTGGCATGCGGTTGGGTGAAGCGGGTTTTAAGCATGATGAAATGTAAGCGGAGTTCACATGTAAGAAGAAATAATGCACAAATGTGGGGATTTAAGGCTGTACAACAGATGAGGTAAAGTTTAGGTTTGGAGTAACTTAGATTGAAATATAACGATGATTTTCGGTTTTTCACCCATCAACGTAGATTACGTCGTCACGTCTCCTATCAAGTCGCAATCAGTGGACTAGGTTCGTGTTTTCAATTTATTCGGTCAGGAAAATTTATGCCCATTAAATATTTCCGTATTGGCATTCATGACCCATTTTAGAAATTTATGATTATTTTAACTGTCAAGTGTCAGAGTTATTGCCGAATAATAGAGGATACGAAAAAGCCACTTATTATTCCTATCTTTAAAATGTCATATTTTGCGCGTTACGTTGTTAATCTAACGGAACGGTCTGATTTATGTTTGGCACGATCAAATCATGGAATCATTGTTTTCACCTCAAGCGAGCATCCTGAATGCAGCTCAAATTTATTATTCACACAGGAACAACCCACCCGCGTGAATTCCCCCCGGGTCACATTCGGCACCGCCTGGCAGCGGCACCTCCTTCCTGATTACAAACGGATGCAGTCGTCGGCTGGGGAGTGAATGAGAATGCACATAACGCGCCGGCCTGCCGGGATGAGAACGACGCTACAAGTGCGCGCATGTGCTCCATAAATCATGTAATTTATGAGTGGCTATATTTTTATTAAGTCCGTTTGATGGTAAATTATGGGCTTCACTCGCATATCACCAAGGACAATCAAAGCTGAATGGCAAACGGAAGTTAATGAAATGCGGCCCAGTGGATGCAAAGCAGAATCTCATTACACACTACCGCGCGGGAAAGTTTTCCAATTGCGTCGTTTGTTGTAGGTTGTTGTAGGATCGTTTCGTCGTCAGCCAGCATCATCGCCGTGATGGTGGCGCCGTCCACATGTAGACGTGTTTGTCATCAACTTCGCGGTTTGGGAGTAAAAATATGATGAGATTTCTGACGGAGATTCCGTCGTCAGTTCGGGCCACGCTGGCGTCATCGTCATCGCGGTCGTTTGAGCGGTTTTTTATGTCTTCTAGAGTCGTTTATAGTTCACGGTCGCCCCGGCGGACTAAAACTAGTTGCTGTGTTTTGCTGCGGTCCCAGTTATTTAGTTCGGGAAGTGGATGAATGATAAACAAAGGAGTGAGGGAGCTTGTGAAAGTGATGTTTGGATGACGAGCTATGCGATGATATTTGATTTATACGACATTAAGAAGTTTGTGTTTTCCTGCTAAGGAAGTACTTACGTGCACTCGTACTCGTTCCAAAGGTCTACGCATTCGAAGGGATCCGGGCAGATAACGTTCGCACAAGGCTTGTTGGACGGACAGTTTCTATCGAGATTGCGAGCCATCGTAGCCTGACCCCACTGGGTGCCATTCATTGCCGGGGGAAGTGGCAAATGTTTTCCTTCCAATCTGTTATTTTTGTGCGGAAACCAAGAATAGGATTTATTAGTGTCAATAAAAGCAAAACTTTTCCCCTCGGAATTGGCGTCAAATCTTACCGTATATCATCCAAACAGCTCTTCTGGTAGTCGGCATAAACTTCAAATGTCCTTACACCGGTATATTCAGCCTTGCCACCGGCGTAGACACCCTCCTGTTTGTCTACCAGCAGCCACTGATGCCCGTCGAAGGTGAACGTTTCGTTGTACCGTCTGCCTTCTCCTCCATCTAGCTCCAGCGTTGCCGCTGAACCGTGCCGATTCACTCGCACTACGTGCCACTGTCCGTCATCCACTCCGATCGCATTCAGCCAAATATCTTTCTCTTCCGTACGCAGAGAATTCAGGTTGTATCGGAACCTCAGTCGGGCATCCTTTATCTCCAGTATTCCATACTCCCGATTGTGCTGATCGCTCACCCGAAACAGTTCGCCATGCTGCTCCCGAGTTCTGAATCGCAGCTGAATTTGCGTGCTGAATCGATCAGGTTCAAAACTAAGCGCGTATTTCACGTAACTTTGTTGCTTGAATGTTGTCGGAATCGTCGGTATGTTACAAGCTGGTCCTGTCCAACCTGGTCGGCATTGGCATCGTGCCTCCGTGAAACTTCCAACACAGTTACCGTGCTCCCAGCAGCGCGAAGTCTGTTCACTTTGACTACAAACCTCCTCCGTTTGCGGACAACCAGCCACGCTATTCCGCGACAGTCCAGGATGTGCCAAGTCGTACAGTTTACTATTGTGCACTAGATTCTTTATACACCCGTCGAATCCTTTACCCATCGGCATGTAGTTCCAGCGGTAGTGCGTCGGATCAAACTGCTCCCGATAGAAACCGCCCACCTGCAGGGGAGCGTTCACATTCAGATATTCATTGAACGGTGGAATCGTACCCCGCGCTTGACAGGATGAATCGTCAAACTCCGGCGGCGATCCGTCCTCCATCTCGGACACCTCAGCCGACTTACAGTAATCCACAACCATACGGACGTTCTCGGTGTCCCAGAATATGTCCAACCGATGCCACTCGCCATCGTCCAGACTCTTCTTCGTTTTGACCCTCAGCTCTAGTGTCCCGGAACCGAAGTCTATCAGCAGTCTTGGGTATCCTCTCTCCAACTCGACAGAAATGAAATCGGACACGAGCACTTCGTCCCGTTCCGGGGGCACAATCGGTCCATTGTACAACAACAGCCCGTCAGATTTACGAGTTATAAACTCGAAGCTAAGATGCGAATCGTCGCACATATCCAGCGGTGGATACCACGCCCATCCATTGCCTCGGAAGCTGCGCGTCGTCTGCTGACACCGCGGACCAGTGTAACCGGTGGGACACGAGCACGTTAACCCATAGCGCGTCTCCATGCAGCGCCCTCCATTGTAGCACGGCGAAGACCGACACGATTCCGCCTTACTGAAATTTCTAGCACCGCAGGTGCACTCCGCAATCACGTCCACCCTCACCCCGACCAAAGACGTCTTATTAGCATTCACCATGTAAGGCAGCGAACTAATATCCAGCGTATTCGTACACGACCCCTCGCACATCTGATTCTCATACAAGCACTCGTCGATACCAACCATCGTAATATTGATACCAACATCCTTCTCAATCTCCTCTCGATGCATCAGCACAATGCCGTTCAACCGGACCGGCTTATAATAGGGCGAACCGTGCGCCGAGAACCGCACATCCGTCAAAGGCGGATGCTTTCTTCGCAACTGCACACTGAACACATCCACGTTCTCCCGATCCGTGTTCAACAAATCCGCCAACTTATCTTTGAACCGATCCAGCTTACTTCTCGACAGACTCTGCGTCCTGTAGTTCCATACCCGTATAAAGTCCTCATCCGTAATACCTGCTATCCGAATAGATCCACTATTGATAACAGCATCATGCGGGATCTCCCGTACCGTAACAGTCACATTGGCTGGAACATCCGCCTGCGTGTGCTTCCGATCGTACACTTTGAACCGCAAATGATATCGACCGTCCTTCGTACCGGTACGCATCGTTATCATTCCGGTATCCTCATCCAGCTTGAACCGTGGATGCTCGTGATTCGTTTCCCAGTGGAACTTCTTATCCGGCAAATCCCAATCATCCAGATCGTACACGTACACCCGACCTATCTGCGTATCGGGCGCCTGACCCAGATAATTATACACGAAGATCTCTTTCGATCCGGGTTGCATCTTATTGTCGTTGACGTCACCAATCACCACCGTCAGCGTGCTGGTGCCGGTCATTGCCGGGTTTCCGTGATCCTTGATCACGATTGGAATCAGGTACTCTTTCTGCTGCTCGCGATCGAATGACCGCAGCGAGGACACAATTGCCATACCGTCTCCGTTGGCACCTTTCTGATCTTGTTCGACCTTGAACGAAGCTCGAATGATATCATCGGCACCCGGATCTAGCCGGAACTGGAACGGCGGACCGTTGCTCTTCGATCGATCATCGTCGTCGGTTGCGAGTATTTCCACCACCTTCCTCGGTGGAACATGCTCCGGAAGGACCGGCCGGTAGTCTTTTAGGAACTTGGGAGGATTGTCGTTGATGTCCTGTACAATCACCGTTAACGTTGCGGTGGCAGTTTTCGGTGGAATACCGTCATCGATGGCAAGTATCTTGACCTGATGACGAGGCGTTACCTCTCGGTCGAGTTGCCGTTGAATGGTTACGGTGCCTTCCTGATTGATTGAGAACTGTCGTTGTCGATCGGAAGATCGGTCGATGGCGTAGGAAACTTTACTCTTACCACCCTGATCTGGATCGGTGGCTTTGAACGTCTCCAGCGTTTTGCCGACGTCGGCATTTTCGTACACCGAAACTTCAATGTTCGGCCGCTCGAATTGAGGTTTGTTGTCGTTAATATCGCGTAATTTCACAACCACCCACGAGTACGCCACGTGGTATTTGTCATTATCGTTGTCTTCGCCCTTATCGTTCACTTGAATACGGAATCGGAATCCATTGCTTTGCAGCTGATCCTCGTAGTCCAAAGGCTGCACGATTTTCAAGCTACCCGTACCATCATTGTTTCGCACCATGGTAAACTTGTCCGCTCCGTATCCACTGTTGTCGATCACCTTATACTGGAACTTATTGGTTTCGTCCTCATCGTGAACCGTCACCGTCAGAATCGGCATCTCCGGCAGATTCGTACCGTCCGTTTCGTCCACCTCGGTGAACCACTCGTCTTTCGTGAACTGCGGCGGCATATCGTTTATATCCTTGACGCGTATAGAGGCCGTCCCAGTCCCCTTGAGCCCCCCTCCATCCATCGCTACGACCTGTATCGAGTAGTCCGGCGTTCGTTCCCGATCCAGACAGCAGACGGCCGTCTTGATGACACCCGTGTCCGCTTCGATTTCGAAAATCGGTGATCCCGTTTCCTCTTCGATTACGTTCTTCTCGATGGAGTATATCAGTTTCGCGTTGGTGCCTGTTGAAGAGATGTAAAAAGCGATTGCAATTTTAAGCTAGTTGATTAGAGTAGAGGAATGGAAAATGGTGATAAACACTGGCGTGTTCAAAGCTTGCCAGAAAGTGAGGCATAACACCCATTTGACCCATTTTTCAAATTATTGTTTCTTATTCAGCGAGTTTTAGTCTTTTAAAAATGAATATTTTATACTAGTATTATTTTTTGTTCTAGAGTTACGGCCGAAAAACAATTATGCTATCTGATGCCGTCGTTATTAGTTTTCCTCCATAGATATGCAGGAAGATTCCTGTACTTGTCCTGTACTCTAACAGCCGGCTGCAAAGTCTGCCGATTTCTTTACCAAAAAACTAGTCGAGTGATAAAGACGTTTAAGCTCCATGCTTTGATTTTTTTCATGAATTGTTGAGAAAATTTGCTTATATTTTCATAAAAAATTGTTTTACCATGCATGGTTCCTGAGCTATTAGTTTTTGAATCAAAACAATTGAGTTTTTTGGATATAACACAAAAACCATAGATTAAGAAATTTTCGGTTTTCCGACTTTTGACAGTTTGATTTTTAACCTTTCGATTTTTCAACTTTTCGAGTTTTTGAAGGTTCGACAGTTCGCAATAAAAAATTCAAACTGTCAAAAAGTTGAAAGTCCGAAAATTCGAAAAGTCGCAAAGCCGAAAAGAAGATATTACGGCAGTGCGACTTTATAAATTTTCGGACTTTCAACTTTTCGATAGTTCGACTTTCCTTTTTTGCAACCTTTTAACGCTTCGACTTTCTAAGTTTTCGCTATTTTAGGCTTGCTTTTGTCGTTCGAGCTTTCTACTTTGGACCTTTTGACTTTCCTACTTTTCAAATTTATAAATTTGTAACTTTTCTTGAATTTTTAAATTTTATACTTTTAAACTTTTCGTTTAATCTGCTGTTAAACTTTTCGACTTTTCGAGGTTTCCACTTTTCGACTTTCTGAATTTTCGTATGTTCGATTCCGTGATCACCAGAACTTTTTACTTTTCAGCATTTTGAGAGTTTTATTGACTACCCTATTTTTTAGGTTTTTCCACTTTGACTTTTCAGTTTTTCGACTTTAATTTTTCGTTCTTTCGACTTTTCGACTCCTTAACTATTTAATTTTGCAGCTTCAGCGACTTTCCAGCTTGGCAAATTTTTAAACTTTTTTATATATTAAAGTGGTTTTAACCCAGAGGATCATTCAGCAGAATTTTTAAATTTGAGACTTTTTGTTTTATCGACTTTCCGATTTCTCGAGTTTGATTTTTCTTTTTTTTCGGCTTTACTTGTTCTTCTACTCTCTAAACTTTTTTTGACCTTCCGATTTTTCGACTTTTTGTCCGAATTTTTGTAATTTTTCAGTTGTTTGTTTTACGAATTCCTAACTTTTCAAGTTAAAGACTTTTTAACAGTGTGACTTTTCTTCTTCTCGATACGACTTTTCGACATTATGAAGTTTTTATTCTTCTTTTCGACCTTTTTTTATTGACTTTACGACTTGGATACTTCGATTTTTCGAGTTTAGGACGGTTCAACTTTTCAAGTTTTCTTTTTTTTGACATTCTGAATTTTTATCTTTTCGATTTGTCAGATTTTCGGCCTTCCAATTTGTCAGCTTTCTGAGATTTTGATCATTTTTCCTTTCTGGTTTTTCGATATTTTCGCTATTCGACTTTTCGATTTTTCGACCTACCGACTTTTTTACTTTGATTTTTCGACTTTTTATTACTACGATTTATCGCCTTTTGGTTTGTTGTGTTTCTTTTAAATTTTTTGTCTTTTCTTCTTTTTGACCTTTTGTTATCCGAATTGTAGATTTTTTAATTTTCAAGTTTTTTACTGTTCGACTGTTTGTCGCTTTTTACCTGCTTTTTACGTTTATAGTATTTTAAAAATTCGACTTTTCTTCTTTTCGTAAGCGTGTGGGGCGCTACATCTCTGCATATTAGCGTTAATAAGAGGAAATGCTTATCAACTTAGGGACTATACTGGTTCGTTTTATTGTGCCTGACTTTTATTTTAAAGTGAATTTCAAACCACTGTGAATCTTGCATGTGCATACTATTTTTCGATATAAATTAACAAATCATGGTTGTTTATGTAGTACCATTACATTATTTTAAATTTACAAAAAAGGTGTATTTGTGATCTTAATTTTCGAAATTACTGACTACAAGAAAACTATTGAATATTCAGGTTAGTTTCAAATAAATGGTGTTTACATAACGAGCATCGTTTCGTATGGCAATTTAGCATCGTTTGTTTTTGTGCCTCGTTTGTTGCATTATTCCACACAGAAACCGCGCGTAGTTTTCGACAAATTACATTTCAATTAAATTGGATATTTACGGCTACGGTAGTTCGACTTGTCAACTGTTTGACAACTTGATTTTTCTTTTTTTCGAACATCCAATTTTTCGACTTTTCGATGTTATGATTTTACGTGTTTTCTCCTTTTCGGTGGTTTTTGATATTTGAGCTTTCGGAATTTGGTCCTTTTTATAGCCTTCGACTGTTATAAAAGTTTCGTGGAAAACTTTTTGCAGATAAAATTGAATCTAAATTAAAGAAATTTTCCTAAAATTTTCAAGAAAAGACTTTCGTTCTATGATGTTTGCTTCAAGAATATTCTGCTTTTCGATCTTTCGTTTTATCGAATTTTCAACATTTCTAGTTCGAATTTTCTAATTTTTGACTTTTCGATATTCCGACCTTTTCACTTTTCAACTTTCTATCTTTTCGATACTACGACTTAGCGGTTGTTCGGCAGTTTGACTTTTCGGCCATCTGACTTTGACTTGATTTTTTGATTTTCCGAGCTTTCGGTATTATTTTTTCTTTTCAACCTGCAGACTTTCCGACTTATTCTTGAAATTTTCTAAATTTCAAGTTTCGGCGTTTCGATATTCCGACCTTTCGACTTTTGGGTTTTATGACTTTTCGACAGCTCGACTTGTCTGCCGTTTGACTTTTTTTGCCATGATTTTCCAATTTTCTTGAGGTTTCGAGTTCCCTATTCGATTTTTGAACGTTTGGAATTTTCGATTTTATTGTTTTCCGATTTATAGAGTTTTCAACTGTTAAAAAAGTTTAAAGAACACTTTTTTGCAGATAATATTTTTCCTGGATTTGTTCGAGTATTCAAAAAAAGACTTTTGTTCTGTAACCTTGCAGGTCCTGTAACCTGTAATTTTCCGACTTTACGACATTTTATATTTTCAGTGTTTCCACATTTTTTAGTTTTCCGTCCTAGAAACTTTTTGATCTGTCGCTTTTATAACAATTCAATGTTTCAGGTTTTTAAGAGTTTGACTTTTCTTCTTTTCGACCATTCAACTTTTCGACTTTCCGAATTTTTGACTTTTCGGCGTTTTGCCTTTTCTGTTTTTATTTCGATCTTCCAACTTTCCATCTTTTCGATTTTGGAAATTGTCGAGTTTGCCGGTTTTTGACTTTTCAATTTTGTAACCTTTCGCATTTTCGGTTTCACGATTATTTGACCTGTCCACTTTTCAACTTTTTAGTTTTTTGACAGTTTGGCCTGTATTTTCGACTTTTAGGCATTTCTTCTATTTCGTTTGACTTTTCAACTTTCCGACTTTTAGATTCTTCCAAATTCTAAATTCTTCTACTTTCTAAAGTTTCGATTTTTGAACTTTTCATATATTTTAGAATTTTAGATTTTAGAATTTTCGACTTTAAAAACATTTTTCGGGAAACATTTTCTAGATAATATTTTTCCTGGATTTCTAAGAAAATCCTATGTTCATGAAAAACAATTTATTTTCATTGTTGCTAGGCTTAGCAGTTGTGAATGTTTTAAACAAGCTATGCATGAGAAAACCGAAATATTTCGCTATGAAAATAGGAGACCTCGAAATTTTTTATATATTTTTTTCCTATATTAGTCCAATAACAAAGCTCACGTTCGAGGGGTCAAACCCGGTGTAGTGGTTAGCATTCACGTCTTTCACGCCGAGAACTCTGACCCAAATTTTAATGAAACAAAAGTCACGATTGAGCGATGCTGTTAAAGTGCCCCAAAAAAATAACTAAATTCCGTAATTGTGATGAAATTCTACGCTCTTACGGTCCATTTTGCACGATATTCGCGACAGTTTTGCATTATTTTTGGTGTATTTTTGTACCATGGCTGATTATATGTAAACCATTTTAAGTCTTGTGGATGTTTGTTCGATTATTGTATCATTTTGGCAATGTTTTAATTAATTTAGTATTAATTGAGTGTTTTTATGTGATGTTTGTACTATTCTCGTATTATTCTTTTAGTTTGAGTCATTTTCAGAATTGCTTTGAACCCCTCACAAAGGTAAAAAAAAGTCAAAATAAAAAATGATCCCAAATTAAGTTCAAAATCGCTCTAAACATAAAATATCATGATATCATGAAATATCATCACATAAATGAATCAAAAATTCATTTCGTATTATATAACCACTGTTTGTAATTTCTATACCTTCATTTTTGTTCCCGCTTATGTTTTGTGTGTGTAGTTTTTATACAAATTTATTACGATTTATTACACCCCTTTATTTTGCAAGTATGATCAGCCACGATCATCGCACTCGCTCGTCAATCCGAGCAGCTGATACCGTTCACTCGCGAGGGTTCGCCTTCTCAACCGCGTGTGTGAGGGAGGCGTAAGGTGATGAAGAAAAGAAAAAGCAACGTAAATTCTGTACCCATATAACCTAGTGTGCCTCACGGGCTATTCGCTGCTCACGAGTTGCTGGCCTTGTGAGCGAGCTGTGCAGAAAGACTTTTCGTTCGCGAATGTGTACCTAGCAGAATGTAGCTAGCAGAATGCACACAGCACCGGGGGTTGTTTGTCGTATGTTTGCGTTAGTGGCGTAAACGTTGGATGCTATCTTATATTCGCTCGCGTGTGAGCGGGCATCGTTTGCACTTGCTCTATTTGCAACATTGCTTTGTGCATCGATTTAGTAACATTTTTGATTGCTTTAGTTTAATTTTTCTGTCATTTTGTGTATCATTTTATTATTATTGTTTTGTATATTGTTTGTGTCACTTTACATAATTTTTACATCATATTGGTGATAGGGCAAACGTACCAGTAATACGGCAAACGGACCAGTAATCGTGGAAATGCGAAGCATTTCATTATTTTGGGATCCGACGGAGATCTTCCCCAGTATCAATACTTATCAATACTCAGTATTGATACCAAGGAAGATCTCACATCGGGATTACAAAATAATGAAATGTTTCGCATTTCCACCATTACTGGCACGCTAACTATTACTAGTAGATTTACCCTATTAGTGAGCCATTTTTTCTGTCATATTCCTGTCAACCTTGGAGTCATGTTTATCATTTTAGTGCCGAAACTATGTAATTTTAGTGCCTTTTTTGTCATGAAATTTCGCTATTGTATGTGTTTTAATTGGATGTGATTCAAAATTCAAATTTCCAACATTTAGTATTTTTGGACCAAGAAAATCGATTGACCTTATTTTGTTTGCATTTATGTTTTAGTTAATTTTTGTGCTTATTTTTATCCCTTTCTGTGTCTTTTTGTGCATTATTTTTTATTTTTGACTTAGACTTATGTCTTACGGGAAGTAGAGTGGCTATTTCATTATTGCGAATCGTTTTGTAACACTTTTTAATAATACTTGTATCAATTTTGAAAAAAAAAATTCTATAATTTTTGTTTTTTGATTGCGCCGTATTGTGGGTCGGATAGTTTTGATATATGATAGCTTAATGAAAACCGCAGAATTACCTACAGAAAAAGAAAACAACACTCACCTTCATTCGGATCGTCATAATCGACGGCCGTCATCGTCATTACCACCATGCCAGCGGTACCATTCTCGGTGACATTTCCAAAGTACACTCCCTGCGGAAAGATCGGCGCATTGTCGTTGATGTCCTTCAGGTTGACCTGGACGTCCGCGTAGCCGACCAGACCTTCGCCACCTTCGTCCTGGGCGAACACGGTGAAACGCCACTGCGGCCGGCCGTTCGGTTGATCTCGATCCAGCGGCTGTGGGAGAGCGCAGATTAATGTCAGTGCAAGGTGATTTATTTTGAAGTCATCAAAAAGATCGAACAAAATGGCTTTCCACGTTTAAACATTAACTGCCGAACTGTGACTATGGACTTTGGCACACTTCGTTGCCGTGATTATGCGGGAGAGATTTCAGGCAACATAACTGCTATAAAATTGTGCTACCAAGTATAAGTGTTCCTTTTTATACTGTGCTTCGATTATAATTGCTTGTTCGGGAGAGCTGTCCAGCGAAACGGGGCCCGGAAATTTGCTTCCTTGAGTCGTGAAATCATCCGGTAAGCTCTAATTTGACGCCGCTGAAGAAGCTGAGGATAATATGCTTTTTATGAGATTTCGTCTGCTTGTTTTGCAGAGCTCATACATAAATAACAACCTCCAAGAAGGAAGCCAACATCAAAGAGACAAGTAATGGAAAGTTTTATCTCGCAAAGATGGTCGCTAGTTTGGATGTGCTATTGAATAGATAATTTTTTCCTGCAATATGATGCTGCACGTTGTACTAACTGAATGAAGAAGACAAAATTAAAAATGTTTTCCTTTTAATTATGCTCGTTCTATGGTTGTTCCGGGTAGATATGAGTATAAAAAGTTTTCTACTTGTGAAGTCTTTTCATGACTTACAAGAAGAAATATAGGTATGACACGAAGGAACGCCATATTTGTCGCTTTAGCTAACATACAGGAAAACTTAATTCAACCATTTTTTTACACGTAGGCTCAATTTCAAAGGTGAGTAAAAACCATTTTTTGAGGCTTAAAGTTCAATGCAACATAACCGGTGATTACGGTGAAAATTACAACAAGAATGAGACACTAATTATAGGCTGTTAAGTCTGTAAATATATTCTCAGTCAGACTAATATAGACAAGAAAAAGTTTCATATTAAAAGCCTTGGTTCTAGGCACACATTTAGCACTTTTTCTTGATCTCCCATTCAAGTGTGAGACAGAGCTATCAGACAATTCTTAATGGACAGAACAACTGTAGGGGGACGCTCTTAACACTAAGAATCCATCCGATTATTATGTCTGTCATAATTCTTAACATTAACTAGGTTCCAAAAATAGCAAATAGTCTTTGCAGGGGCAGGCTTCATGAAAGTGAAGTTTTGCTCCTTTATCATTCGGACGTTTCCGGCGTAGCGGCGCATCAGTTGTTCTGACAGCATCCCATCATCACACCCAGACTATCAAGATGCCATGCTCGAGTTCTGCCCGCCAGCGCTCCGGTACGGTGACTGTGACTAAGACGAGGCGCGAAACGGGAAGTAAGTACAATCTTGCAGATAAATTGCATAAGTTTCATGATTTATGACGACGCCCCGTGCCTGCTGCTGCTGCTGGCGGAATGCAGTAGCAGCAGAAGCAGATAGTAATCATCACTGCGAGAATGGCGTTTAACACTTCCGTCTGACTTCTTCTTCCGGCTTTGGACCGTCCGTCGGTTGGTCGGTCGTTCTAGTGCTGGCACAAAGTTGATAATGCAATCTGGCTACCAGTGATTAAAGAAATGGTCGGAAAGTCGTCAATTCCTTCCGTTTCCGGGTCGGTCGCCGGGGCAACCGCGATTTTGGCAAAAAAATGTGAAAACAGTTTCTGGGGAAACGTGATATCAGGGAGTTTTGTGTGTGTATAATTAAGGAATGATTAAGTCTTATGGATGGCATTGCTGGTTCTCGCTTGCTAGTTGGGTTAATGCGTTTTTTGCCTTTTAGTTTTAATATTGTACCGAATGATAGAGATAGTGTATGGATTTTTTTTCAAGCATTAAGCTCGTAATTCGAACCAACTAGATTTAATTATTCAAAGAAGGATGACGATAACTACATATCACTCTTATCTAACTGTCTCAAACATAAAATGATTTTCTTTAAATTTTGTCTTCGTATATGATCTTTGATACATGAGACGACCACCAATTGCCTTTCTGTGTCAGTTTTTCAAATTTCAATGTCTACCAGCTCCACGTCCACATCAATCACGTGATGACATATGTTAAAACAAAAAACGGTCATTGCAATTGTGTTGTAGTAAGATTTCCTTGGTTACTTGGCATAGAATTTGGTTTACAACCATGTAAATTGCAGCTCGTCCAAACATTAATACACCCAAATCTCGTTTTACGTCCACTACTGGGGGACGTGAAAAAATTGGTCGTATAAAAGTGGACGATAATTCAAATTTTGGATGAAAAACGAGTGGACGTTAATTAAAATATTGGACGTAAAACGAGAGGACGTTAACTCAAATTTTGGACGTAAAAAAAGAAGACGCTGGTTCGAATTTTTGGACGTAAAAAGAAAAGATGTTATTTCGAATTTTCTAAAACCACCTGATGATTTTTGACGACGACGTTAATTGGGCTAACAAAACTGGGCGACACAGTGGACCCAATTTTATCATACCGAACGCTTCACTTTTGTCAACATTAAACGTAATAATTCGCCTTGCTTCGAGATACCATTTGGCGTGCCTCAAGGTTACCATCTAGGGTCTCTGCTGTTTGTACTTTTCGTTAATGTTAAGTTTTGTTAAACATAGTTTCGATAAGCTTTCAAGTTCATCTAAGCTGATGTACGACTTAAAGATATTCCGCGAAATTAAAACCAGACTTGACTACTATACTCTTCAAAGCGATATTGAATCTCTTGTTGTAGTCTAAATGGTATACAAGTTAATGTCACGATATGTTGCGTTATATCATTTAGCCGTCTATGTGAGCCCCTGCGAAATGAGTACTCTATCGGGCCACATACGCCGAGTGCAGGTCATAAAAGATTAGGGCTATACTATTGATTCCAAAGCCAAATTCAACGAACCCATTTCAACGATCACTGCCTTCGCAATACTTGGATTCTTGAAAAGAAACACCAACGCATTCTAGGGTATATACGCCTTTAAATCATTGTACTATGTCTTGTCCACAGCATTCTGGAGTACGCTATTGTCGTGTGAGCACCATGTCATGCTATGCATATCAACAGTATAGAGGCCATTCAAAAGAATTTCTTGAGATTTGCTGTTCTGGAGCGATGCAGCAAACCTACCAGCCTAGAAAGTCGATTGCAGCTCTCTCTTAAGCCAGGCAGGCATCCATGTTCGCCGAAAGCAGCTCCGAAATTATATCCTACTGTGGCAACCATGCTATCTCACAACCCAAGCACCCTGCTGGTGGTCTTCAAGACCAACTTTGGTCTTAAATGCCATCATAAGAGTGCAATAAAACCGAAATTGTTACTTGGGAAACTACGGGTAGAACGAACCTTACTTAGGCTATATACTGCCGTGTTTTCAATAAAGTTGGTGAAGCTTTTGATTTTCAAATAAGTAAGACTGTTTATAGACGTAGAATTTAATCATTAGATCATTAGGGATGAATTTTTAGCTGATTAAGGTGAAACGGTACTGAATCCAAGCATGGCCGGAAAGATGGCGCCCAATTGGGTAAAAAATGCGTAATTTTTCAAGGGTGGTGTCTTCGGAGAAGTTTAATAATAAAATAGAGCGCATCTTTCTGCACTATTAGGGTGACCATGAATTCACCTATTAGGGTAATCAGGGCTTGTTCGTTCACTTTAACTCAATTTTGATTCATTTGACAGTACCATCTCAACCGAACCAAATTTGACAAAGTTGCGTATGGAACATTTGTAGAACTGGTTATCATCTTCAATTTTGCTGAATAAATTTTTGCTGTATCTGTTGTAGTTATGATGCTATAATGCTAGTATGTCACTAGTAACTAAATGAGCATTCATTTAGTCACTAACAAGATACTAGCGTTGTAGCACCGTAAATACGAAAGATACAGTAAAACTTTATTCAGCAAAATTGTAGATAATTACTGGTTCTGCAAATGTCCCATACATAACTTTGTCAAATTTTGCTCGACTGAGATGGTACTGTCAAATGAATCAACATTGAGTCAAAGTGAACGAACAAGCCCTGAGGGTAATACAAACTTGTGTTTTTGAAATAAATTTAAAAAAAATTTTTTTTTCTTCAAAAAGTTGCAGAACATTCTGAAATAGCGCTTAAAAATTAATTATGCTTATTATTTTGCACACGATTTTTTTACTGCTTTCGAGTGTTCTACAAAGTTAGTCCATTACAAATATTTTATAAAGTTTTTGTTCTTCCTTTATGAAAAAAAAACAAAGATTTTTTTAATCGGGCAAAAAAAAATGCGATTTAAGGATTTTTACTTAAAACTTTAAACGTGAAAACCAAATCTATTCTTGATTTTCATACACACGTTATTATTTTCCATGCAAAAAACTACAAATACAACTACAAATGTCTGTTCGAAAACAGACACTGAGGAAGCCTGCAAGTCATAGGCGAAATACGTATCTGTCATTGAATAAAATACACATAGTAGAATTAAATTGGATAAGTTTTCTTATTTTTCACAATAGTTTGCTATAACGTAAAAATGAGTTATTTTTGAGGTTTATGTCTTCATAGTGTATGCTAAAATACTGAACTGAATAACTTGTAGAACACTCGAAAGCAGTAAAAAACCGTGTGCAAAGTTATTGAGCATAATTGATTATTATATTATATACATCACTAGCTGACCCGACAAACTTCGTATTGCCACAAATTAACCTGTGTTGTACATAAATCATGAATCTCGGATGATCTTTGTCACAATCTCGAGTTTTGCAAGCCCCCCAGTGGGCGGCGCTTCCGACGGCGGGTCACCGGCAACACTCGCGACCGTCTCGTCCTGAATGATCTAGTGTTACTATAGATAGTTTTTGTGGTCTTGTATAGACTAATGTTTTATGGAAGAGTCTCGAATTTCTCGAGTTCGATTAGTTTTTGAGTTTCGCAAAAATTTCTGTTTTATTTGTATGAGTCCGTATCCCCCTACCACAGGGGTGAGAGGTTCTAACTATCGTAAAATAAATTCAAGACTCCAAAATCTCCCACATGCCAAATTTGGTTCCATTTGCTTGATTAGTTCTCAAGTTATAAGGAAATTTGAATTTCATTTGTATGGGAGCTCCCCTCTTAAAAGGGAAGGGGTCGTAATTCACCATAGAAAAAATTTCTGCCATCTAAAACTCCCACATGCCAAATTTGGTTCCATTTGATTGATTAGTTCTCGAGTTATGAGGAAATTTGAATTTCATTTGTATAGGAGCCCCCCCTCCTAAAGTGGGTAGGGGTCCCAATTCATCATAGAAAAAAATTTTGTCTCCAAAAACACCCACATGCCAAATTTGGTTCCATTTGCTTAATTACTTCTCGAGTTATGAGGAAAATTGTGTTTCTTTGGTACAGGAGCCCCCCCTCTTAAAGTGGGGAGGGGTCCTAATTTTCTATAGAAAATATTCTTGCCCTCGAAAACCTTCACATGCCAAATTTGGTTCCATTTGCTTGATTAGTTCTCGAGTTATGAGGAAATTTGTATTTCGTTTGTATAGGAGCCCCCCTCTTAAAGTTGGGAGGGGTCCTAATTCACCATAGAAAATATTCTTGCCCTCGAAAACTCTCACATGCCAAATTTGGTTTCATTTGCTTGATTAGCTCTCGAGTTATGAGGAAATTTGTATTTCATTTGTATAGGAGCCCCCCCTCCTAAAGTGAGGAGGGGTCCCCGTTCATCATAGAAAAAAATTTTGTCTCCAACAACACCCACGTGTCAAATTTGGTTCCATTTGCTTGATTAGTTCTCGAGTTATGAGGAAATTTGTATTTCGTTTGTATAGGAGCCCCCCCTCTTAAAGTGGGGAGGGGTTCTAATTCACCATAGAAAATATTCTTGCTCTCGAAAACTTTCACATGCCAAATTTTTTTCGATTTGCTTGATTAGTTCTTCAGTTATGAGGAAATTTGTATTTCATGTGTATAGGATCCCCCCCTCCTAAAACGGGGAGGGGTCCCAATTCATCATAGAAAAAATTTTTGTCTCCAAAAACACCCACATGCCAAATTTGGTTCCATTTGCTTAATTACTTCTCGAGTTATGAGGAAAATTGTGTTTCTTTGGTACAGGAGCCCCCCCCTCTTAAAGTGGGGAGGGGTCCTAATTTACTATAGAAAATATACTTGCCCTCGAAAACCTTCACATGCCAAATTTGGTTCGATTTGCTTGATTAGTTCTCGAGTTATGAGGAAATTTGTATGGAAGCCCCCCCCTTTTAAAGAGGAGAGGAGTTATAATTCCCCTTATAAAGAGGGGAGGGGTCTCAATTTACCATAGAATAAATTCTTGTCACCGAAAACACCCACATGCCAAAATTTGTTCTATTTGCTTGATTAGTTGTCGAGTTATGCAGAAATTTGTGTTTCATTTGTATGGGAGCCCCCCCTCTTAGTGGGGGGAGGGGTTTCTAACCATCACTAAAACCTTTCCTGGCCCTAAAAAACCTCTACATGCATATTTTCATGCCGATTGGTTAAGTAGTTTTCGATTCTATAAGGAACATACGGACAGACAGACAGACAGACAGACAGAAATCCTTCTTTATAGGTATAGATTATATTTCGCAATCGATAAGAGATAGATAGTTAATATATTCAGCAAAGTTGTTTATTTCAGTATGCTCTGCAAATTTTTGAAGAAAACATTTTATTTTTTGAAATTATAAAAACAAAAGTTCGTATCACCCTAATATTGCAGGAAGATATTATTAAACTTCTCCGAAGACACCACGCTTGAAAAATTACGCTTTTTTACCCAATTGCTAATGTCCGCTATTTTCAAAATTTGCCCACTGTGCCATGTGAGGATGTGGCCAACAGTGATTACTTTTTCCCATTTTATTTAATCGGAGGTCCCTTGACTGCCTTACCGCAACCATCATTCAGAAGCATCAACATTGGACATGTAGATCGATGGCAATACCTGAAACTAATGTGTCAACAATTTTGGCGATTTTGAAGCAACGAATACCTTAATATTTTGCAGCTTCGTAACAGGAATCAACATATTACTGTGAGACATGAATCACTCGAATGTAAAATGAATCATATAACAGCAGGCAGTGTTGGGCACCGCTAATTCGCTAATTCGCTAACCGACCAATCGAGAAACGCTAGTTATACTTTATAATTTATACTCAGACTAGCCGAATTGTTGCTGGGCCATGATTCCAAATGAAGTGCCGCTGTTTATTTTAAAATTAATAAACTGTAAAGCATTTTATCCATTATAATAGGTTTTGATCTTAGGTAAATTAAGAAAAGTCATGGAATAAATGTAAATTACAAATAATTTGTACAGCGATAGATTACAATGCGAGTAATTGCGATATGTTCAAGAATAAACAGTAACTGTTAATTTGCAGTTTGCGATTAGTGATTAGCGAAATTTCCACGATTATCGAGCAAATTGTATTGGTTAGCGAATTAGCGAATTAGCGGTGCCCAACACTGACAGCAGGTTTTACTTGTTACGACGGTTAGGACAGAGCGATTGACGTCACCATCGCCGGTTATAAGCACAGGCGTCCTATCAACATAATCTATGTCCTGCCAGACCGGCAACGGGGGAAGATGTTCCGTCTGACGCGGTATATCCCACAAAAAATCTGCAGCACCGTGCCAATTCAGGGTGTTAGGCACTAATCCAATTAAGCATAGTTTCACGAATAAAAATAGTGGTTTCAACAAAATTTATGATTGTTTTGCGTACAGAAAGAAGTTTTATTTGGTTTCAACTGAACTGTACGATTGAAGCAAAAATATTTGTTTTCATATCACTGTTAAATTGTAAAAAAAAATTCTTTACTGTTGATTCAAACAGGTTACTATTTCATGATTACACCACAATTTCAGGTTGTTCATAGCTTGAAACAGATTAGAATTATTCTTTTCCTTGTTGAAAACGAGATGAAGATTGACTTAACTGCTTTAAATACCGCACCATTATGTTGAGTGCGTTTTCTTAATGTATTATCTTAATCATAAATTTCAAAGAATTCGTAGCAGTTTCTTCAGCTATTATTTGGTGATTTTAATATATCCGCAAAAGAAAATTTATTTCTTCCATCAAAGCGACTAGGTATAATCGTGGATATGATTCAAAGAATTTTGTGTGATTTTTCCCAAGAATTCGAGATTAATTTTAACATTCTTCCGTTGATAAATAATTGTATGGAATTCAAAGTGAATTTTTTTTGTTACAGCGTGCTGATCTAATTGCTCTATTTCGATGATATACCTTTCAGATCGTGGAATATGCTTTGAATGAAAACGATTTCATGATGATAGATTTTCATCAATGGCAAACACATGTAATATGATACCTTCTAGGTCTGTTTCATGACATGATGCCCGAATGATTCTGTACGAATCCTGTACACACTGTTATTAATAATTCTGCGTAAACCCTCGAACGTAACCATTGTACGAACGCACTGCAGTAACATACATTTACAACAGGGAAATATTTACCCAATCACACTTACCTTTAGGACGAAAATTTCTCCGGTGGTGCGATTGATGTCGAACTTGCTGTTCGCTGGATTATCCGGATCGATGCCCTGACCCGTAAGGAAGTACACGATATTCTGCGGACGGTCCTTATCGCCGTCGCTGGCCGTCACCTGTGTGTTTGCGTGTTTGTGTGGGTAGCATCCATCCAACATCCCGAAGGCGGTCCGGTCCGGATCCGGTGGCGGCAGTATGGGGGGCGGGAAAATGGAAAATTTAATTAACATTACACGATCGATCGCACCGGAAAGGGAAATGATTATTGCCGAAAGCACTCGCAATGCAGCTAGCTGCTGCGAGCAATCGCAAAACCTACGGGCTTTGAACATTTCTTTGCTGGCCTCCTATCTGCGGTTTCCGGTTCTTATGCAACTTGGGCAGAAAGTGGAAGGAAAATAAATTAATCTTCAAATTAGATTGTGCCGTTATCACATACGACGCAGCAGCTCTGCTGCTCTGCTCATGCCAGTAGGTAGCAGTGACTCCGCTTGAACTGTGTCGAGCTGGCTTCGGGTTACGTGCCTCCCGGCAGATCGAAGGCGCGCGCCGGCAGGGCCGCAGATAGAAGGCAAGCACATTTTCCCGGCATGGTGGCGTTATTAAGGGTGGTCATATTTCCATATGCATTTGTCAAACGTGTGCCCGACACGCCGGAAGTAAGCTTCTACTTTACGGGGAGAGAGGGATTAAATGTTATACTAATAAAATGCAGCCTGGGACATGCGAGAAAATTAATCAAAAACTGAAACCGGCTTAAGATATATATGGATGAGAGTAATGGAAAGCAACACATACGCAGTAGCAGGATGGAATTTTTGATTAGGAGGCAGCACATGCTGCATGCGAGTTAAATTAAACTAAGTTAGTTTCAAAATGCAAGGGACGTTTACAGTTAGCCAGGTGCACGACTTTCAACACACCCATGTAGGTGGGAGGTAATTTTCTTAACCTAAATTATGAGTGATTGTTCTGCACTCTTCATCATTAAGCTAGTGGGGGAAAATAGTTAATTTAGGACGGATGTAATGGAATGGTACCTGGAAGGGGAACTCATTTCATCAGACTCAGTTTATGTAGAAATTAAGGTCGGGTTCATCATTTTACGACGCAACTTGGGACAGCATAAAATGTATGATATAATTTGCATTGCAACTTTGATGTTGAGTAGGGTTGATTTTTGCTTAAAGTAATTCTGTATCCCTTGTCACATACCGTTTTACCTATATCGCCCGTATCCGGAACCATAAAATGTTTACCATTTTATACATTTCAATTTCAATTTTTCATCCAATGGTGTATAATAATTAGCTGATTACATCTTGCTTGGGAAAAAATCATCTACAGTTCAGTTCACCAGGTGTTGAGTTGAAAACTAATTCCCAGGAAAACACGTCGAAACAAAGTTCTCAAAACTGAGTAAAAAAAAAATACCAATTGCTGACCCACTCTCAAGAAACTGGTGTCAATTTGAATCAAGATTGGGCAGGAAAAAAAAAACTTTATGAAAGTGAAAGAAATATAAAACGATACTGAAGAGAAAAGAATTACATTTTTACAAGTAAACTTTATTTGCCTGCTGGCGCAGTTTGTCCTCGAGGCAGCGAGTCGAAATGACCAACTGCAGCAGGGAGGGAGTGAAGTGAACTTAGAAAGAAAAGCTTTCGTAATTGTCTTGTCGTTTGAATACAACTACAAAAGAAACACACAAAAAAACTAAATAAAACAAACAGCAAAGTTTTTCCCTTGCGAGGCTGCACTCTGTATGTTCGGTGCAAGGCGCGAATCGACTGTTTGCGTTTCCTAGCCTGGCAGCCAATCCTAGTTGTTGTTGAACGTAGTAGTACAAGTTTTGCCGAAATGAATGGACGACTGCGCAGCGCAAAATTGGTCTGTCCAGAGCACATTATTCTAACGAGATTTTAATTGAATTTTCAGCGCTGCCGACCGTAGGAGGTTCGTGTTATCTGATGGTTCGAAGCATAGAGAAACGGCTGTTTTTTGGGGTCAGAAGCAGCCAATTTGATTTGGAGCGATACTCTCGTAGGTTGTACGGCAAACGGATTTCTTTTTTTGTCGAAGCTGTATAGATCCAGCCGAAGTTCAATTTCAGTTTTGCTTCACTTGAACGGACTTTGACGTTCGAACAGCCGCTGTCGACTTGTTCGGGTAGAGAAAAGATGAATGTCGCTGGCCATTCTGAGTTTCAATCGTTCGTTGACTATATTCGGAATTTTACTAATTGTTTGGTTTGTTAGGAAACTTAGGATTTTTGGATGGCTGAAATACTTCAATTTTTAGCTCTTCTTCATTGTAAAACAGACGAGTTTAAGCTGACTTTCCAATCCACAAAAAGATGGTTGTTTGACAGCGATAAAAAAAATAACTCCAGCATTGACAAAAACAAAAAATCAAATTTGAAACGTTAAACAAATTTACAAGGCAGACTAGCCAGCAGAGTCGCTCCCATTCAGGACCTGACTATCATACGTCAGATGATGGTCGTCTTCTCGAGAAATTTTGCCACTTGAGAGCTGGCTGTGAAAACTTTTCGAATTTAGAAGCGCTCTCAAGCACCCAACCAAGGCGCGCGGTGGCGATGGTGAATGTTTGCAATAGAAATTGAAGCTTCTTTCAGATTATCCACTCGCTTGCTTGCTTGACCCAGTCAGGAAAATTTTACCTCCTGTCTGACGGAGCTGAAAAGACCGACCGACTGACTGACTGATTCCGGTAACGAACAACAACAGGTGGGCAAAATCTTTTGGTGCCGCCAGAAGAAAAGCGCCAGCAAACCTAGGGTAAATGAAAAGATTTTGCGGCAGAAGCGCGCCTGGCTTGGTTTGCGGGGTGAAGGGGATGGTTTTTCTTCGCTCTTAAAGTTGGGTTACAGAAAGCAATTGAAGTTGGTTTTGGCTGACATGAGCGTTCTCAGTGGATACTGTTTTTTTATCGTTTCAGTTATGAAGCAATTAAATTTTGCTTCTCTGGCTGTGTCGTCCTAGATCTATTCATTGTCAAACAAAAAAAAAGTTTTTTGACTGTTGAATATTAAATCCGACGTTCGAGATAAGTTTTATTGATCGACTTTATTTCAAACTTTTTATAGCTTATGTGCGGGCATAGTTAATGGATTTATGAACGAAAACTGCATATTGCTACGTTCCCGGAAAACCCCAAGGAAAATTTTTCGATCTTCTTGAACATCGCTTACATTAAACATTCATTATTTTTAAAACAAGCATAGCAGAATAATTTTTCCACGAATGTGTTTGCACGTTTTCTCAGCAAGCTACCTATAATAATTAACATCTGGAAAGATTTTTCCGCATAATTTTATCAATTCTCCAAGAAGAAAACATAATTCTTCCGTAATTTTTCGAATTTTCCACCATTCCAGAGATTTTTTTCCAGATATTATTTCTCATAGATCGCTGAAAAAGTTTGCTTACAGATTGCTTTTTGTATCAACACTTTCCTTCTACGATGTTTGTTTATGAATTATGACTTTTGAAAATAAGTTAGGTGTGAGAAAATAGAAAAATTTCCCTTAGTTTCCCGGGAAAGTCCTGAAAATTTTTAAACATAATTTTCGTTCACAAATTTATTACCTATCCAAGCGAATAAATTTGAATTGAAGTAAAATTGGATTGAGATTCGAATTGGCTTGGATTTGGATTGGATTTGGATTGGATTTGGATTGGATTTGGATTGGATTTGGATTGGATTTGGATTTGGATTGGATTTGGATTGGATTTGGATTGGATTTGGATTGGATTTGGACTGGATTGGATTCGTTCTGGATTCGATTGGATTGGGTTGGATTAGATTTGGATTAGATTTGGATTGGATTTGAATTGGATTCGGATTGGGTTTGTATCGGATTTCGAATAAATTTGGATTGGATCTGGATGGAAACCAGATTGGAATTTAGTTGAGTGGAAATTAGATTGGTTTTGGATAGGATTGGACTGAATTGGATTCCGAAAGGATTTTGATTTGATCTGGGTTAGACTTGGATTTGGACTGCATTTGGATTTAATTTGGAATGGATTAGGAAGAAATTTGGATTGGATTGGGATTGTAGTTGGATTGGATTTGGATTGAATTCAGATTGGATTGGATTAGGATTATATTTCGATTGGATTTGGACAGGTTGATTGGATTTGGACAGGATTCGGACTGGATTTGGATTGAAGTTGGATTCGAATTGGATTGCATTGGATTGAATTGGATTGAATTCGGACTAGAATGAATTGGATTGGATTTGGATTGGATTTGGATTGGATTTGGATTGGATTTGGATTGGATTTGGATTGGATTGGATTTGGATTGGATTTGGATTGGATTTGGATTGGATTTGGATAGGATTTGGATTGGATTTGGATTGGATTTGGATTGGATTTGGATTGGATTTGGATTGGATTTGGATTGGATTAGATTAGGATTATATTTCGATTGGATTTAGATTGGATTTGGACAGGTTGATTGGATTTGGACAGGATTCGGACTGGATTTGGATTGAAGTTGGATTGGAATGGATTCGAATTGGATTGCATTGGATTGAATTCGGACTAGAATGAATTGAATTGGATTTTGATTTGGATTTGGATTGGATTTGAATTGGATTTGGATTGGCTTCAGATTGGATTTGAATTGGATTGGATTCGGATTGGGTTAGAATTGGATAGGGTTGGATTTGGATTGGATTTGAATAAGATTTTATTAAATTTGGAATGGTTTGGATTGGATTTGGATTGGATTTGGATTGGATTTGGATTGGATTTGGATTGGATTTGGATTGGATTTGGATTGGATTTGGTTTGGATTTGGATTGAATTTGGATCGGATTTGGATTGTATTTGTATTGGATTTGGATTGGATTTGGATTGGATTTGGATTGGATTTGGATTGGATTTAGATTGGATTTGGATTGGATTTGGATTGGATTTGGATTGGATTTGGATTGGATTTGGATTGGATTTGGATTGGATTTGGATTGGATTTGGATTGGATTTGGATTGGATTTGGATTGGATTTGGATTGGATTTGGATTGCATTTGGATTGGATTTGGATTGGATTTGGATTGGATTTGGATTGGATTTGGATTGGATTTGGATTGGATTTGGATTGGATTTGGATTGGATTTGGATTGGATTTGGATTGGATTTGGATTGGATTTGGATTGGATTTGGATTGGATTTGGATTGGATTTGGATTGGATTTGGATTGGATTTGGATTGGATTTGGATTGGATTTGGATTGGATTTGGATTTGATTTGGATTGGATTTGGATTGGATTTGGATTGGATTTGGATTGGATTTGGATTGGATTTGGATTGGATTTGGATTGGATTTGGATTGGATTTGGATTGGATTTGGATTGGGTTTGGATTGGATTTGGATTGGATTTGGATTGGATTTGGATTGGATTTGGATTGGATTTGGATTGGATTTGGATTGGATTTGGATTGGATTTGGATTGCATTTGGATTGGATTTGGATTGGATTTGGATTGGATTTGGATTGGATTTGGATTGGATTTGGATTGGATTTGGATTGGATTTGGATTGGATTTGGATTGGATTTGGATTGGATTTGGATTGGATTTGGATTGGATTTGGATTGGATTTGGATTGGATTTGGATTGGATTTGGATTGGATTTGGATTGGATTTGGATTGGATTTGGATTGGATTTGGATTGGATTTGGATTGGATTTGGATTGGATTTGGATTGGATTTGGATTTGATTTGGATTGGATTTGGATTGGATTTGGATTGGATTTGGATTGCATTTGGATTGGATTTGGATTGGATTTGGATTGGATTTGGATTGGATTTGGATTTGATTTGGATTGGATTTGGATTGGATTTGGATTGGATTTGGATTGGATTTGGATTGGATTTGGATTGGATTTGGATTGGATTTGGATTGGATTTGGATTGGATTTGGATTGGATTTGGATTGGATTTGGATTGGATTTGGATTTGATTTGGATTGGATTTGGATTGGATTTGGATTGGATTTGGATTGGATTTGGATTGGATTTGGATTGGATTTGGATTGGATTTGGATTGGATTTGGATTGGATTTGGATTGGATTTGGATTGGATTTGGATTGTATTTGTATTGGATTTGGATTGGATTTGGATTGGATTTGGATTGGATTTGGATTGGATTTAGATTGGATTTGGATTGGATTTGGATTGGATTTGGATTGGATTTGGATTGGATTTGGATTGGATTTGGATTGGATTTGGATTGGATTTGGATTGGATTTGGATTGGATTTGGATTGGATTTGGATTGCATTTGGATTGGATTTGGATTGGATTTGGATTGGATTTGGATTGGATTTGGATTGGATTTGGATTGGATTTGGATTGGATTTGGATTGGATTTGGATTGGATTTGGATTGGATTTGGATTGGATTTGGATTGGATTTGGATTGGATTTGGATTGGATTTGGATTGGATTTGGATTGGATTTGGATTGGATTTGGATTGGATTTGGATTGGATTTGGATTGGATTTGGATTGGATTTGGATTGGATTTGGATTGGATTTGGATTTGATTTGGATTGGATTTGGATTGGATTTGGATTGGATTTGGATTGGATTTGGATTGGATTTGGATTGGATTTGGATTGGATTTGGATTGGATTTGGATTGGATTTGGATTGCATTTGGATTGGATTTGGATTGGATTTGGATTGGATTTGGATTGGATTTGGATTGGATTTGGATTGGATTTGGATTGGATTTGGATTGGATTTGGATTGGATTTGGATTAGATTTGGATTGGATTTGGATTGGATTTGGATTGGATTGGATTTGGATTGGATTTGGATTGGATTTGGATTGGATTTGGATAGGATTTGGATTGGATTTGGATTGGATTTGGATTGGATTTGGATTGGATTTGGATTGGATTTGGATTGGATTTGGATTGGATTTGGATTGGATTAGATTAGGATTAGATTAGGATTATATTTCGATTGGATTTAGATTGGATTTGGACAGGTTGATTGGATTTGGACAGGATTCGGACTGGATTTGGATTGAAGTTGGATTGGAATGGATTCGAATTGGATTGCATTGGATTGAATTCGGACTAGAATGAATTGAATTGGATTTTGATTTGGATTTGGATTGGATTTGAATTGGATTTGGATTGGCTTCAGATTGGATTTGAATTGGATTGGATTCGGATTGGGTTAGAATTGGATAGGGTTGGATTTGGATTGGATTTGAATAAGATTTTATTAAATTTGGAATGGTTTGGATTGGATTTGGATTGGATTTGGATTGGATTTGGATTGGATTTGGATTGGATTTGGATTGGATTTGGATTGGATTTGGATTGGATTTGGATTGGATTTGGATTGGATTTGGATTGGATTTGGATTGGATTTGGATTGGATTTGGTTTGGATTTGGATTGAATTTGGATCGGATTTGGATTGTATTTGTATTGGATTTGGATTGGATTTGGATTGGATTTGGATTGGATTTGGATTGGATTTAGATTGGATTTGGATTGGATTTGGATTGGATTTGGATTGGATTTGGATTGGATTTGGATTGGATTTGGATTGGATTTGGATTGGATTTGGATTGGATTTGGATTGGATTTGGATTGCATTTGGATTGGATTTGGATTGGATTTGGATTGGATTTGGATTGGATTTGGATTGGATTTGGATTGGATTTGGATTGGATTTGGATTGGATTTGGATTGGATTTGGATTGGATTTGGATTGGATTTGGATTGGATTTGGATTGGATTTGGATTGGATTTGGATTGGATTTGGATTGGATTTGGATTGGATTTGGATTGGATTTGGATTTGATTTGGATTGGATTTGGATTGGATTTGGATTGGATTTGGATTGGATTTGGATTGGATTTGGATTGGATTTGGATTGGATTTGGATTGGATTTGGATTGGATTTGGATTGGATTTGGATTGGATTTGGATTGGATTTGGATTGGATTTGGATTGGATTTGGATTGGATTTGGATTGGATTTGGATTAGATTTGGATTGGATTTGAATTGGATTCGGATTGGGTTTGTATCGGATTTCGAATAAATTTGGATTGGATCTGGATGGAAACCAGATTGGAATTTGGTTGAGTGGAAATTAGATTGGTTTTGGATAGGATTGGACTGAATTGGATTCCGAAAGGATTTTGATTTGATCTGGGTTAGACTTGGATTTGGACTGCCTTTGGATTTAATTTGGAATGGATTAGGAAGAAATTTGGATTGGATTGGGATTGTAGTTGGATTGGATTTGGGTTGAATTCAGATTGGATACGATTAGGATTATATTTCGATTGGATTTGGACAGGTTGATTGAATTTGGACAGGATTCGGACTGGATTTGGATTGAAATTGGATTCTAATTGGATTGCATTGGATTGAATTGGATTGAATTCGGACTAGAATGAATTGGATTGGATTTGGAGTGGATTTGGATTGGATTTGGATTGGATTTGGATTGGATTTGGATTGGATTTGGATTGGATTTGGATTGGATTTGGATTGGATTGGGACTGGATTTGGATTGCATTTGGTTTGGATTGGATTCGTATTGGATTGCATTGGATTCGAAACAGAGTTGAGTTGGATCTGGATTGTAATTATATTAAATTGGAATTAGATTGGATTCGGTTTGGATTTAATTGGACTGGATTGGTGCTGGATTTCCATGGGATTTTAATCGGATTCGGCTTGTATCTAGATTGTATTGGCATTCGATTTGAAGTTGTTTTGAGTTAGACATGGATTTAGATTAATTTGGGAATATTTAGTTTCTATCTGTTGCACTTCACAATATCCTAATTAGGTTGTCGGTACATAATCACATACAACAATTTAATACCAGCATAAATTGTTTTATACCTATTTAATATAGTAGAGTATATTCAACAATTCATTGAAATAAAATTCTAAGAGACTTTCAGCGCGCGTCTGATTCGCCCCTGGACAATTTACAATATAATTTCGGAAACCGAGTCGAATTAATCTTGCGTTGGATAATAACATTTCAGCGGCACATGTACGTAACATGAAACGCCGGTAACGGAATTTTGTGAAAGCAAAGTTTCCCGTGGTGCTTTTGGCTTTTAAGCTCGTTTTACATCGATTCTTTCCAGTTCGCAACTAATTACCGGCTCGGGATTAGAATTAACTAATGCGAGAAATTTCAGCGCTGCCACGGCAGCTCTAAAATCCGAAAATTCAATTATATTCATCCGCCACGGGAAATCCGGTGCCATACTTGCTCATATTTTGCCTGAGCCTGAGTAAAGCAACAACCGCAAGCAAACACATAAATTACTAATTAGTGCGCGTAAACGCGTTCAAGAGTCTGCAGCCAGCTGCTTTTAGCGCAGAGCTCCCGACGCTCGGCTGGGAAGGTATATGCTGGGAAACTTTGTCATTTCCCTGCGCTCCGGGGCGCGCGCGGTGCCGGATGCCAAACATGTCACAATTAAAGTGCTTTATCCCTTTCAGAGCTGACTCGCTGTTCTGGTGGATGAATAATTTCTGAAAGAAAAGTTACATCATATTTTTTGGAGCGATGAGACAAATCGGATTAAACACATTTAGGATTTAGTGGATGGTTATTTACCGATAAGATAGTAATAAAAAAACTGGGTATTTTTATATCAGCAATATAATTTTTTAATTGCAAGTTGCAAACGAATCCTATGACAAAGGCAGAATAAATAAACTAAATCGTTCGAAATTGTTATTTGCACTTTTAATCGGTCAGAAGAAATATGGCCACTAAGGGGATAACACTATCAGCACAAGCTAGCACAGATTGTCACCAGTTTCTAGTGTAATTATCACTCAATCGATGTTCCCGGCTCAGAGGTGAACCGATTCCAGCGTGATGCACTGGGGTAGCTAATTGAACTATTAGACATATTTGTCGGTGTAATTGGCAATAAATGCGTTTCGATCAATAGAAATTCCTAATAAATTAGGAAAACACTTCAAAGTGATGTTACACCCTAAAAGATGCGGAAAGTAAGAAGCTGTAATCCCAAAATTGGGACACTTAATCAGAACGTTAGTATAAGCGAAAGCCCCCATCAAAGTATGATACAACTAGTAGAAGTAGTAGTAGGTACACTAATTCAGCCATCACCCATCAGCCGACACCAAATGTTACCACGGCGTTCCGAAAAAAAAACTAAGTTCCGGTTGCTTGGTATTCGCTACCATATCCTGGAACTTCTACAGCAGCACCATCACCACCACCAAAGGCATAGATTAGTATACAACAGTGAACACATCAGCACCCACAGCCCATCAGTCCCAGGTTAAATTGGGCGGCATTCGCCAAGAGCAGACCTGCATGATGCGGAACGGGACATCCAGCTCTTCGTCCATGGTGCGCTCGTACAGCTGCTGGGGGAAAACCGGCGGCATATCGTTCACGTCCTTGACGTTGATCACGATTAGTGTTTTGTTCTCATTCAAACTGTCGGACGCCACCAGTGTCAGGTTGTACTGCTCGGCGCGCAGGTGGGTGGTATCGTTTCGAAACGATACGGAGCGGAGATTTTTTTTTTCGTTATTGTGGGTGTGTTCGGAAAATAAACAAAAAGAGTGAGAGATAATGTGATTAATAGTGTGACTAACCCCTTGTTCGCTGGTTCGCAGGTCGTCCGAGTTGGTCCCAAACAACATGTTGCAACGGCTACGTGGATAAAACGCTCTGTTGGGACATTGCTGATGCAGTATTTCTGGATCGAACGCCAGCCATTTTGGTCAACAGGACCATGCAACCGAGGCTATTGGAACGTAGTTTTTGTTAAAAAATTACCCGACCGTTTTTTCTTCTTTTGATCGACAGCAACTTCAGCTCTTTTTGATAATGAAATGAAAGTTAATTTAAAAATATTTCAAATCTAAATATTCAGAATTACACCAATCAAGTCCTAACCTCATTCAACTTTTTATGGTCAACAAATTCGGTTTGATGTGAGAAGTAAAACGTAGAGATTTTTATATCTAACATATCCATATCCAATTCAATTAGATTACTTAGTAATGTTTCATGGATTTCTTCCCGAAGCTGTTCAAATAGTAAAAATTGCCCGTTGGAGCAAATTTTGGGCACAAAAAAGTTTCCTCATCAGAAAAATCGAGATAGAAGCAAAACAGTGCGTTTCCTGTCGCGGTCCAACGTAAACTTTTTTGTAAAGTGGAGGAGCGTTTGGTGAGAAAAATGATAAACTTAATGAAGCTGTGAAATTTTGATATGAGGCAAAAAAAATATTGGGTCGTTCAATATTGGCTTGGTCGTTGGACAGGAGGGACTCCAACCCAATATCTCTCGATTGGTACCCAAGTGTTTTTCCAATTAAACTACCGTCGCACCCTTCTATCAAATAGTTTCGTATCTAATATTGTTCCTCCAGTCTTAACTATTCCATGCCTATGCTCTCTGTCTATGTATATGTATATGTATATGTATATGTATATGTATATGTATATGTATATGTATATGTATATGTATATGTATATGTACATATATGCTCCCCCGCAGACAGCGACGGCAATTATTTTTGTATTTTTGCTTCTACCACCGAGAAGATAGACGACTATCAATGGAAGTGTGGTAGAAGCGAACGAGCAGTCGGGTACCGACCACCGAAGCAAGCGGCACGTTAAGTGTTATATCACACCGGATATGTTTTTTTTATGTTTTACTTATCTCTGACTCTGTCCCGGTCCAAACTGCTTGCTCGTTTCTACCACAGTACAGGACAGTTGATAGCCATTTTTCATCCAGTAAAATCCGGAAAGTAAAATTATAAAATTTACTGGGAAAAGTGGAACATTCGAAAAATTAGTTTTCCGTATGAAAACCGCAACGCATCAGAAGTACCATGTCAATGTCTGCTACAACCATCGGCCAATATCACGTTCTATCGCTAGTAACATCTCTATTTTTTGACCCATTAAAATGGGAGTTTTATTCTGTGGCTTAAAATGAACCAAAATGTATCAAAACTGATAAAAGTATTGATTACAGTAATAAATCTATACCGGAGTAACGAACAATCACCCAAATTTGAATTATATCGGAGAGGAAATTTTGACATGTCAGTCAAGGGGTTTTTTCGTTACACTGCCGCGCCACTGTTCTACTATTTGGTCTAACATTAAGTTTTATTTGGCTCTTCCAATTCTATCATTCTCCACACACTTACTCAGTATAGTTTATATGATGACTGTTATTGTTTCAGCCACAAAACCATATAACTAAAAACAGGTGCGGTGGAGTAACGGAAATACACTTGACCGGCAGTCGAGAGCTGTGGGTCCAATACCCATTTACTCTAAATTAATATTTTTCATTGTGTATATCAATGTTTTTGCATTTTACAATTTATCCGATTTTTCACTTTTCACATTAAACGTTCACCCCAAGCAGCACACTGTTCACACTTTTGGTTGCAGACAGTTATTTATGACTAAAATTATTCATAAATCGGTAGTCACAACGGGTTTGTTCAACTGTGCTTGTAAGGACGTTTCTTTAAAATAGAAAATTAAATAGTACTGCTTTTCTCTCGCATGCTGCTGTTTTTGACGTAGGGCTACGTCTTACGGCAAATTTTGAGATAGGGTGTCATTTAAAAAAATCGAAATATGCGAGCGTCACGAAAAATGATAGGGTTTGAGCGCTAATAGCTCAGCGGTTTTCCGATCGATTTTCAATATTCTTACACCAATCGATCGGAAAATCTTCTAAGAATTGTCCCAAATGAAGAAAAGTATGGATTCTTGATGTTGAATCATTGTAATATGTGTTTGAAGTCATTGAATATGTGTCATATGTGTTGTCGCGTCATTGAAAAATTGAATTATTTTCATATTTTCGTCTTCCCTCGTCAGTGCTTCCCTAGCACGGATGATAGAAATATATACGATATAAGCTATGGGTTAAGCTTCCCTATGATTGTATTTAATTTACGCCCTATAGAATCTGATCGAAAATTGTTGAGCTTCAGCTGTTGCTGCTTCCCACGGATAAGGCA
This sequence comes from Sabethes cyaneus, assembly GCF_943734655.1. Lineage (NCBI taxonomy): Eukaryota > Metazoa > Arthropoda > Insecta > Diptera > Culicidae > Sabethes > Sabethes cyaneus. Next base: position 224,709,830 of record NC_071355.1, read on the forward strand.
ACGAAGACATGCAAATTCACCAAGCGAAGTGTTGGAGCTGGAGCACTCGTTTCGCTGCCGTGAAGGAATATCTGGCTGCTGAAGTTCTGGAAGTGGCAGCAAATATGCTGCTCGCGACAACGAAACGATCAGAATTATCGTCACTTGCAGCTGGCCATCCGCAACAACGAAGAGTTGAACAAATTGCTGTCCGGTGTCACCACTGCTCAGAGAAGTGTCCTTCCGAACATCTAAGCTGTTTTGTTGCTGCCCAAGAAGATGGAAAAGAAGGCTTCAATTTTCAACATATCACGTCGACACAATGTTCTTTTAAGGACAAAACATAATGTTCAAGAAGATTTGAGGAATTTTCGCTCACTGATTTTAATTGTATTTAATTTAGATTGATTCTAATTGTTTGCTTCTTATCAAATAATTTTAACCGATCACCTCTCGCGCTTCTGTTCGCTTGTTGCTGCTGGTTGAGTTGGCCGCCTCGGAAGGTACCAAACCAGCCAACAAATATTCCAGCTCCAAGTAAATGTGTTCGGTCAAGCGTCAAAATGAATGAAACCATAGGTTTAATAAAATGTAAGAGTTTTAGTAACAACTTTTGCATCTTCATATAAGAATTTGTTCGTTCTTCAAAGAACGGTTTTCGGTAATTGATGAAACCTAGGAAACTTGGAACTTAGGGCTTTTCACTCAGTTTTATTTAGCAACACAAATTTATCCATCAGCAATGCTACAGTAATAATACGTAACGTAATTTTTCTTTGGCAGCAAAAGGCGAACGGCTCACTGGTAACTTTGCTCTTTTGTTCAGCCTGAAATTGAAACGCTCTATTTTATTTAACGTAGATGATAGAATGAAGGACCATGAAAAATAGGCGTGGCCGATTTTTGTCGCTTGCTCTGGTACATAACACGAGGTAATCCGGCGAACAGCATTATTCAAACGCTAGCTGAGCTACTGCCAACATCGTTTGCCAGGGCAAATGAAAGTCCCGCTCGACTCGTGCACGTTTGTAGTGTGTGTGCAGTGCAGTATGTTGGAGCTGGAGCATTCGTTTCGCTGCCGTGATGGAATATCTGGCTGCTGAAGTTCTGGAATTGGCAGGAAATGTGCTGCTCGCGACAACAAAACGACCAGAAGCATCCCACGTCACTTGCAGCTGGACACTTGGAGTGGTATTTCATCGTAATTCAGGACCACATAAAAACGGCTTCGTTACTCGCATAGCTGCTGAAGCTTTCCGGTTGGTCCGTTGCAACAAGCCGTGCCTGGTTAGCGGTTATCGGTACTCAAATTTACCGAACAGAGAATTACGTTAAGTGCGTTAGTGCAAGTTTATTGCAAGCTGGAGTTATGATAATCAAACAATCGGTCCTTTCAAGGGCCACACAACGATTGAAGAGTTTATTATATTTTCTTGCCCAGTTAATACCATAATAACACGAAAAACGAAAAATATTTGTTTTGCGTCTATAATGACATCAATATAATTATAGAAGCAAAATAAAAAAATTTTGTTGGTGGCAATATAGTTGCCACTGCCTTATAAAGGGTTAAACAACAATAAAAAAAACTTTTTGAAAACTCGCGCGTACCTTCTACCGATTACCAGAGGAAAAGCACTATTCAACGTACAAACAGATCATAAAAGTTTATTCACTGTTTGGTTTAGTTACTGACTTGGTTTCGTTTTAATAAAATAGATTCAGTCAATTCATGGATATAACTCCAAAATCAGTTGAGGATTGAATGCATACAATGTTTCTACTTTTATAAACGTTGCGTATGTAGCTTGTATACATGAAGAATCGTATTATTACATACATGGATACATCCTACTATCGCTACGAAGAGACTACGTCACCTATGCGGTCGTGTCTTGTGCACAACCCCCCTGATTTTTACATCATACTGAGGTGTTGTTTTCTTTGGAGCTCTCGAAGGTCTTCAGTAGACTTAACAATAAAGAACAGCTTCAAATCCGCATACAGAAATATGGTAGCATTACGGACATATCACTGAAAAATAGTAAAAAAAGCAATGGTCCAAGATTTCCCCTTTGAAGGAGACCAGATCGTTTACATAAATGGTGCAGGCGAAAGTGCATTACCTTGAGTCACAGAAAGACGTCGGTTAACTAGTGTGGGGTTAAATGCTCCTGATACAGAATATCGTTTATCCCAGCATCAAAACATGCCTCAGCTACCGTCAATATAAAATCGGTGCATCTGCGTATTGGCCATGATCGGTATCATCTAGATTCCGACCGCGTTCAACAATCTGACTGCTGGGTACATAAGGGAATTTGTATTTCATTTGTATGGGAGGCCCACCTCCTCAAACGGGGAGGGGTCCTAATTCATCATAAAAAAAATCCTTGCCTCCAAAAACCCCCACTTGCCAAATTTGGTTCCATTTGATTGATTAGTTCTTGAGTTATGAGGAAATTAGAATTTCATTTGTATGGAAGCCCCCCTCTTAAACGGAGGAGGGGTTATAATTCTCTTCCCAAAGAGGTTAAGGGTCTCAATTCACTATAAAAAAATCCTGCCTCCAAAAACGCCCACATGCCAAATTTGATTCCATTTGGTCGATTAATTCTCTAGTTATGCAGAAATTTATGTTTGGTTTGTACGGCAGCCCCTCCCCTCTTAATGGGAGGAGGGGTCTCTACCCATCATAAGAACCTTGCTCGGCCTTAAAAACCCATACATGCAAATTTCCACGTCGATCGGTTCAGCAGTTTTCGATTCTATAAAGAACATACGGGCAGACAGAGAGAAATCCATTTTTATAGGTATAGATAATTGGGGAAGCGGACAATATTAATCTCTGAATGTAAATATTATTTCTTACGTTGTTTGCTATCTCTATCTAAAATCAAAAAGAAAAAAACAATGTTGCAAAAAGAAACTCAGATGTTTCGAACTTTGAATATAAATGGAACGTTCCGATGCGACTATAGCTAAATTGATATAAATGATTCGATATGACCATTGGTAACCAAAATATTACTGCTTGGTCATAAACTGAAAGCATTCGGTACAATCTTTGTTGGTGAAGTATATGGTTCGCTACAACCATAGTTGAATTGAATGGTTCGGTACAACTGTTGATGAGTAAAATGATTTAGTACGATCATTGTTCAATGAAGTACATGGTTCGGTACGACCATAGATGCATGAAATGGTTCGATACGATCATTGGTGAATTTAATGATTCTGTATGGTATTTAATTAGCGTGGTTCGGTTCGACCTTAGGCAAATGAAATGTTTCGGTGCGTTGATTGTTGAATAAAGTAAATATCATCAGACCGAATAATGGCCGATAGCATAAAAAATTCATGCTGAACGTTCAACTACCACTAATTTTAAGGATTTCCTCGCATCCGAAATTGTGAAAACGGGTGCTCAATTAATTAATATCTCATTCATAACCTTACCATGGATTGTTTTATTTTTACTCTTCTACTTAATAGATCAAAGGAAATTAAAAGCTGCAACAAATGAAATAAATCTCTCATTTCTAGGCTCTAATTTCCGAACAGAATCAGCATCCCGGAAGTGTAACTCGATGGCAAACCGTCACCTGACCCGCTGCCTCATCAAGGCCACGACCACCATAAAGCTAGCCATCCTATCCTGCCTCCCCGCAAAGCGTCGCGTTGCCTCTTGCTTTGTGGAGGTGTTAATCGCTTTTCGCCAAAAACAGCCACAGCAAACCCCCATCTGCCGCAAACTAATTTAGTAATCAAATTTACAGCCAATTAAATTTTATTACCCCTGTTCCGGCCCCGGTGACAAATGCTGCTGCTGGGTCAGTGCGGCCGCCGCAGCCATCTGCTGGCCCCCATAATTGGAAGGTATTTGCCACTTGAACTGGGGAGTATGAAGTCGTTTGCTTTTAAGTTTAGAATTTGTCCTCCGAGCGAAGAGGTGTATACAAATCAAATTGATGAGGGCTATAAATAATGTTGGTTAAATTAAATTTGAAATTTCTGCAAATTTCGATAATCATCAAAAAACGGGAACAGGAGCCCATTCCTTGTTCGGTATCTTATTCAATAGCCGGCTGTAAAGTGGGGAAGTATCGGAATGCAAATCAGCTTATTGGTCGATCAGAGTGATACACAGTTTCGGTTAGCATTCTAACCGAACACCCGGAGCTAAAGCTGCTTTTGGCCGCCATGGGTTTGTGATCCGATGCGGTTGGTGCTTCCAGCAGCGACCGTCGGCGGCGCGGCATTTGAATTATGAATTCGTGCGGTACTCTCTCGCTCTCAAGCTGCGGTGATAGAGTGCTGTCAGGTGGAAATTAATTGATTTTCCGCATGCTAACCCGCCTTCCGGTAGATCACGCACACAAACAGCGGAAACGGAAAGATTGACGAATTCGATGAACATTAAATTGGATGGTGTTGGTTGGGAGAGAGGTTGAACCAGTAGGGAAAGGGATTTATTGCTTTCCATACAGATTCAAATTGGATTTGACAGCAACAGTAGGGCTGTTGAGCAAAACACAAACATTCGATCTGGTAGCGGTTCCGAATGAACCGGAAGAAAAGTGGTAAACAGAAATCGACACTCAAATCCAGTGATGCTTGCTTGCATGCGACACGGTAGTGAAATGGTGGGTTTCCGGGAAATAATTACAATTTTCATTTTCATGTTTTGAAACGCCCGGTGGTTGGAAGTTAGTTTTCATTATGGCAGCATCAGTGAGTAACCCAACTAGACTGACTAGAGCTCGGATATGTCAATAACCTTCGCAGGGAAAAGCTGCTTTTGAAAAACTTTTTGTTTTCTCTTTGCAAATTATGGTTGAGGCGTTAACCCATTCGTTTCTACAGTTTTTCATACAATCTAATTATCTCGAGATACAATGTTCAATGTTACAACGATGTTGTGAAGCTCGATGCTCCAGCCTAGTATCATAGCTAGTTGACATCGGAACGGAAGGTTTTTCCCGTCCCGAACAAAAAGCTGTCGTTACTTAATTGCTTTCCAGTAGGCACTGCTGAACAATGGGAATTGAATAATTTATTCGAATTTCTTACCGGATAAGTCTGCCACCATTTGCATTCAAAGTGCTAAGCCGAGGGACGAACGATGATCAAAGACGGAGGCCACTCTGGATAGGTAATAACACTTCAAAGGATTTTGATTAGGATTTTCAGCGGGAAACTCTTTCCATCTCTAAGGGCGGCCGGCTTGTTTTGATGCCGGGAGTCTGATTGAAATTGGACTACGCAATGATGATGTTTTCAGTGAGAGAAGGCAGTGTCAATAAAAACACAGTTTGCGTGCAATCATAGCAGGCAAGCTAATTCTACGCGGGCTCAAATAAACACGGCAAAAACAAGTGCGAACGAAAAGAAATCAAGGAAGGATTAAAGCAAAGGAAAACTTTTCTACACAGGCAGGTAAAAGAAAAACGAAGGTAAACATTCAGTTCGGGCAAAACGATTCATAGAGACCTGCAGGACGCGCTTTGGCAAATTCCGGTCATCTTCTTCGGTGATTTGGGTCCGGTAGGTGGGACGCTCGAACACCGGCGGATTGTCGTTGACGTCCTTAACGTGAATCACGACCGTGGTGTAGTTTTCCTTCAGGTTATCCGACGCTGCTAGACGAAGCTCGTACTGTGTTGACAGGGTGTTAGTTAAGAAATGAAAAAAATATTGGTTAATACAGTTCAGAGAGGTGTAGATTAGAAACGTGAAAGCTTTAACATGTTATTGACTTTATAAAGTGCTGTGAGTATAGCTGAAAACAAAAAAAAAACGCAATGAAGCTGCTCTTCATAGCTCGATTAATCATATTTATCGACGGTCCTCACCCAGTGGACGATAAAGAATAATTGTTAATTGAACCTTGCAACATAATCAATCAAAAGTGTCACCACACAGCAGCATATCAGTTTTTAATTGACTCCGCTCGGGCTGAAAATTGGCGCTATTTCCCGCGTGATTGACGTGGTAGCGACCAATAGAACATTGCAAATTCATTCACCGATATCGATCAGTTATCCCCCAGGGGAAACCATACGCGAAAAGTTCAAATTTATGACCTTTGAGGGCAAATTTGATGTGTGTGTTATCTTTATTATTAGTATTACTTTTTGCATAATGATATTCGATTACAATTGAGATAAATATTTGTTGAAACAAAAAATCCATTTGCTAACATTCTAAAAACGGTACAATTCACAATAATATTCTCCGAAAATAATACGTGACTTCGTCGACTGCGTATGCACCGAAACTTCCGCGTTGATAAATGCGGATTAACGACTTCTTTCCGGTTCCATTTCAGCAAGCAGCAGGCTTGAAAGCAGCCGCAAATCTTCGTTATCCGGCGTAATGCCTCAATTTGTAATAAATCAAATCTTATGACTGCCGGTATAATATCGGTGTACCGCACACACCACCGACCAACAACAACGACAACGAAGGGCCAGCAAGGGCAATGGGAACTGGGAAACAGTCGGCGCAAAAATCCGTGTTCCAGAGCGGTTGATAAAATTCCTGTCCGTGGTAGGTAGATACTGCCACTGATTTCAACATAAAAATAAATATGACAGCTTTGGCCGCACTCCAAAGCCCATTTTGGCGCACACACACGTGCCACCTCTTCAGTTGAAGCGCATAAATCTTTAATAAGCTATTTTTTTTTCAATAAAATAAAAATAACCGCTATCAATAATGACAACGAACACCACAAGCGCACTACGAGTGCGGTATTGTCCACAGCAGTCCGAACGGACCGGCCGGCACTTTGGATTCGACACTTTATCCTTGTCGACCGTCTCTGATTGTGTAACGATGGTTTCCGCTATCATCATTCCATTGCCGGTTCGATGATAGTAGCCACTGGCAAAGACAGAAACTGATGGCCATTCTACCATGTATGTAGTTATAATAACATTGCTTCGAGCACCAACCAAACAGGATATTGCTCCAAATAAAAATGACATTAATTTAATATAAAACTCAAATTAAAATATTGAATCAAGGCTTTCATGAATCGGAACCTTTCCCAGCGGAGACAAACGGGGTTCACTACGGGGCCTGTAGCGAGCAGATAAATGAATGAAATAAAATCAACCGCAATGTTATGCTATGGCAAACGAAAACATTCCATTGGTTTTCCGGACCATTGGGACACATTAACAACTCGGCGGAACGCCGAGTACAAGTATTTTTTGTTTCAAATAAAAAGAAGGCTTACCTATGTAGGAGCAGGAGGATTGCCCTTTCATGTCCGCCTGAATTGGCGACTGGTGCCGTAAACAAGACTCGAAGTGACGCGCCATAAAAGCAAACACCACCGGTTTGTTTTGGTGATAAATTACGCACAGTGTCATCTCGTAGATTAGGGCATTAATTTATAGGGCAGGGTTTTATGGAAGTCTGAGCTGCTGCTAAGCTGTTGGCAATGTCTTGCAACAAACCAATGCCAACGGAGCCAAGTTTTCTAGGCTTGGAGTGATACCGGGTATTTGTCATACTATTGTCGGAAAACAGCTACCCGAGTGTAAGGTGCTTGGATACAAGAGCCAAGATATTGTTTAACAATACGGAAAATTAAATTGAATTGACCGAATTTAACAACCAACCTCCAACACAACCAAAGGATCAACCTTGCCTGCTGCAATCAAATTTATGAGTATTTTTCTGTCGTTAACTGGCTCTGTTTTTTTTTCAATTATCAATAATATATGTAATTATGGCTTTCATATTTTCGCATTTAACAGTGCCCGACCTAAAATGGCGTTTCAGAAATCTTCAGCAGGAATTTTATAAATTTTTGTTGTGCTTCAACGAAACAATAAAATGGAATAGCCATTGGGCAAATTAATTTTTTTAGATGTCCAAGCGCCATGCTCAAAATGCAGCTGAAAATTGTATGTTAATAGGGAAATACTTTCATGATGAAATAAGTAAATTTACACACATTGTTTGATAAACGGTTAGTTAATTCGTACGTGCCTTTAGATAGGCATAATACTGGCTCTCAGTGGTTCTCAGTCTTTTATCCAGCAACGCCAATCCCTACAGTCTCGTGATACCATCCGATATGCGAGCAAATATAATAGTGGTTGGGTAACCAACCCCGGAACAAACCGAGGTCAGACTGGGAAGGGTTGCAAATGCTGTGCGTTGGTGATAACCTTGCCAGCCATGAGCGTCTCTTGACTGGTAGACGTTTCCTCGACCTAGTGAGCGTCTGCACCCTAGGTTAGGAGCGGCTCACGACAGCGTTTGACTCGGAGTGAACAGCTTAATTAAGTAACGTGTTGTCTCGGCACTTAAGATAGCAGCCGAGCCCCATCACGAGATTCGGTAACGGAGCCTTTGTGAGGCAGCCTACCTAAATCAAACTACTAAGAACTATCAAGAAAATGCGACTCAAAATGCTGGGCATGGCCCCAGGTAACAAAATAAGGATATAGAATGAAAGCTTGGTACCAGGAGCTGCAGATCGCCGAATTTTGTCAGTGGACAGAACCACGAGAATTTGGCATCGTGGCACTGCAGGAGATCTGTTACAAAGACGCGAAGGTGTAAAAGATCTGTGACGGCAAGGTCCACAGGTTTGACAGAGCTCCGTACGAGCTGGGAACGGGCTTCGCATGACGCTCTTCTTTCATGGAGACAGGCGCCTCTACGCTCGAAAATTGAAGCTTCTCTAGATGAAGTAACCTCCAGCCCACGAAAAGGGTGGTTTGATGGATAATACCAAGTTAAGAATTAGAATAACTTTACTGGCATAAAGATATGCGAAGGTGAACCAATCTCGTAAGGGAATGAAATCTGACACGTGTAGAAACGAGGAGAAAAGCTTGCCAAAAACGAGTGTGGGGCGATCGATAGGTGTAGTCAGTTCTTCGATGAGCACCTCAATTGCGATAAAATGGAAGAAGACGGAAAGGAAATTAACCTGGGAATGACCACAAATGATAGAAGCGTCCCGGCTCCCAATCTTAAAGAGATCTGGCCAGAAAACGGCAAAATGGACCAACCCGCAGTAGAACTCTTCAAACATGGTAAGAAACCATTGCACAGTGGTCCAGAGGCGAAAATTAAGTGGAAAGTTTTTTGTGGTTCAAAATAGCTACCCACAATGTTCAGCAAAGTTATTCAACTCTAAAAGACAATTAATGTGAAATCGACCAAGTTACAGTTTGGCTTGTTACACATAACACATAATAACTTTTTATAGAAAAGAAATAGCAGAATCATTTCTTCGACAAAATTGTAGTTAAAGAATATATAAATAACTTTCCAAAAGACATAATAGGCGTATTTTCCATAGTTTTTGACCCACACGGTGTTTTATGTAAAGGCCTCTCAAAAATCATTTTTTCGCTAATTACTCATATGTAATAGTTTTATTGCATCATAATGTTTTACAAAGTTGTTTCTCTTATCAAAAGACATATTTTTGTAGAACATTACATGTATAAAATTCGTACGTATAACGAATTCTAACGTTTTTCTTGTGTTTTTTTAGTCTTTTTCAAAACAGAATATCTCAGAAAGGAGCAAATGAAAAAAAATCAAACTTGGCCGTTTATGAAAGCTTGAAGTTTTATCTCAAACTTTTGTGAAAATAAAAAACTGGTTTTTTGTCTAACTCGAGTAATTTAAGTTTAATTATTCCATGTTTGACCATTTTCTACTATGCAGCATTTTCTAATATCTTCTTGAAAACGATCAGAGCCAACATGCAATAGTCAAAACAAAATTTGACGTACCATGACACAATTTCTTCCAGTTATCACGTAAAATAGTCTTCGGATTTCGGATATAACATCAGTTTTCTATCTGCACGAGCTGTTCTGGATAAATATGTGACTTTCAATTTTCATTACTTTGCAAATGAGTTTTTTTTTTGTAGGAGCATGAACCACTGCGACCAATTATAGAGATCTATTGTGGTAACAACAACTTTGTAAAACATCATGATGCAATAAAACCATTAAATTTGAAGTAATTAGCGAAAAAGTGATTTTGGGAAGGTCTTTATATAAAACACCCTGTAAGTCAAAAACTATGAAAAATACGCCTACTATGTCTTTTGGAAAGTTATTTATATATTTCTTAGCTACAACTGTGTCGAACAAATTATTCTTCTATCTCTTTTCTTCAAAACGTCATTATGTATTATGTATTTACAAGCCAATAGCCGAACTGAAACTTGGTCATCGATTTCACATTAATTGTCTTTTGGAGTTGAACAACTTTGCTGAACATTGTGGGAAGCTATTATGAATCGCTTAACCACAAAAGTAAGTTTCCACTTAACTTTTGTTTCTGGACCACTGTGCATTGGTAACGGCACTTCATTGGATTCTTCAAAAATAATGATTTCAAAAATTTGATTTTAAGGCACTATACGATACAGTCGATCAGCAACAGCTACGCAAACAATGAGCTACATAATATGGATTTTCAGTTAAACTGACACAGCTTTTCAAAGGCATTCTTTGTGCGTTATTTAACATCGCATTTGAAGGTATGATTGGACGAGTAGAAATCAAAATGGCTTCAAATCAAAGCTCTTAAGTAAGAGTTGCCAACTTCTAGAATTCGCGGACTTTCTAGCTAGAAATTTTGTATCTGCGGAAGCAATTTACGCGAGTCTAAAAGTGGAAGCTAAATAAATTGGACTAAGAATCAATTACGCCGGCGCTTGTTACATTAATGAAAGCAAAAATTTTGATGTTCAATGATCAGGTGAGCTTTCTGCGTCATATTTTAAAAGTGTGTTTACTGAAGCAGCTGGCAGTATCAGTGTATTCCCCATTGATACTGACGAGACACCAAACCAACTGCCCATTACTTGTATGGAAAACGATATTTGTGAGATCGATATCAACAAATCCGCTTGTCTAGATGTGCTAACAAATAGTATCCTCAAGCAGTTTCAGCAAGAACTTGTGTTTCCGTTCACGACCTTGCTCGATACATCACCAGCCTCCTGCCATTTTATGGGAATCTGGAAGATTTCTACTCCGAAACATAAAAAGGATGCTAGAGGTAGAGAAAACTATCGTGGAGTTACCCAAGCAGCACACTTATGACATTTCTAGTTGTAGCAACTTATTAATGACTGAAAATAGTCGTGTATCGGTTGCCACAACTGGATTGTTACAACTGTGCTAGTAGGGTACTATACAATTGGCTATTCCGAAACTCTTCGATTCGTTGGTATATTGTTACCTTTACAAACAATGTAGTTACCCGCATTTATTCTGTGCATTATAGATTCTTGAAGAAGAAACCAATCGTTACAAACCTGATTGTGTTCACCTCGATGGTTACGGATTGTATTACAAGTGAATTGCATTAATACTGTTCTCAGCAAAGCATTTGAAGCCGTTAGCATTAAGCATCCTGCAGGCAGTTGAAGATGTTGGTGCTCGAGGCTCACTGTACAACTGGTTGATATTGTATCATAACAATATAATTTAAAAAAAATTGTGACAACAAATTTTTCTCATTGACTGTGCCACTAGAGTTTCACAAGGTAGGACCATTGTTGTACGCGATTCTCATGAACAAATTACCTGAAGATATCTTCCATGCAGTAATTCTAATTTATGCAAACGAAGTAAAAATCTTTTTACCTATCACGTTCATGGATGATTGCCTACAATTACAGCTCGACCTAGGACATGTTGGAAAGTATTATGAAAACCGTGTATTAATATTAAAGGTAAATGCGGAAAAGCGTTCAGTAATGACATTCACGAGAAAAGTTAGCCCAGTTAATTTTTCGATTACTTACATTCAGTGAGTAGAAGGAATCCAGACGTAATTTATTAGATTGGCTCTTACGAATCTCGAATGGAACGCCGAACAGCTACCACCTTTTCACGACCTATGCTATTTGGTGGACGGTCCCCTCGAGGCGTACAATAGCCGAACTGCCGATTACTTCCAGAACGAACCAACTTCCGTCTTCATGAACACCTTCGATACACTTCAGAAAATAGTAACCATTGACATAAGCCCAGATATAGTTAGATGTAGGCTTAGATTTTATTTTTGAGGGTAACTATATTACTGCCAATCATATTACAGTGGACCCCCGTTCGTTTGAACGATTCCTCATGCAAACTAACGGGGTTCGTTTTTAATTTGAACAACTAGCAACCCTAAATATGCTGAAACTTGTATGAACTGGCCGCCCTGCTCTTTGTTATTGTTTTGGTGGTTTGATTTAGTCTCGTTTAGTTGGTAGTTGCAAGCAGCGAATATGTTATTCTCCGATCGGATTTCTATGGTAATCGTTGGGAAACGAAATGTGAAACTGAATAAACTAGGATTAAACACGCTAGATCAGTACAAAAAAATTGTGTTTCTGTGAATTGTCTGCGAAGACAATGTTGAGAATGACATTTGAACCATTTTTAATTTGCACATCGTGCAAACCAGCGGGGTTCAAATTAAAAAGTGTTCAGATTAAAAACGGTCAAACGAACGGGGGTCCACGGTATATTATTAAATAACTACAAAATTTTCACTCTCCGACAAATCCTTCAGAAATGTCGGAAGTACAACGTACACACGTATCATATTTTAGTGGAATTAAAGGCAGCATGCGCTACAGTCGAGCGCGAACAGTTATGGCACATAATGCACGTGAACGGTTTTCCGGACAAACTGACGCGGCTGGTCAAAGCTACCCTGGAGCGAGTAACGTGCTACGTGAGTGTTTCGGAGGCACTCTCGAGTTCCTTCGAATCACGTAGAGGGTTGCGGCAAGGGGATGGACTGTCATGTATCTTATTTAACATCGCTATTGAAGGTGTGATCCGTCGAGAGGTTCATCGAAGCGAGAGAAAAAATCGTCAGAAAAAGTAGCCAACACCAAGCATTCGCCGACGACCTTGACATCATTACTAGAAACCTTTGGACGGCGGAGGCAAACTAAGCTAGACTAAAAACGGAGGTAGGAAGGATTGGGTTACAAACAAATCAATGCGTCGAAAACCAAATATATGGTGTGAAGAGGCTCCAGAGAAAATATCGTTCGCTTCTCACAGATAGTGACTATAGATGGCGATGAATTGGAAGTAATTGATGAGTTCAAATATTTGGGATTTCTGGTCAACGCCGACATTAATGCGAGTAAGGATATTCAACGACGTAATCAAGTTGGAAGTCGTGCCTACTTTTACCTGCGCAAGACGCTTCGATCAAGCAGCATACGTCGCCGCACGAAGCTGACGATGTACAAATCGCTAATCATACCGGTAGTCCTCTATGAACTTGAGACAATAATTTTGCTTACGGAAGACATACGTCCACTTGTCGTGTTTGAACTAAAGGTATTACAGACTATTTTGGCGGAGTACAAAAAGAAAGCTGAGAGTGGCGTAGGCGTATGAACCATGTGCTGCAGGCACTACTTGGCGAGATTCCTTTCGTACAACAGGCGAAAGTTGGTAGACTATGGAGGGCCGGCCACGTCGAAAGGTTGCCGGACGATTGTGCAGTCAGATCGCTCGAATACGTTGAAACCAACTTGCGTGCATCGAGACACTCAATGAATTGGCTACGAGTAGCCCAGGACTGAGTACAGAGTAGAGAGAAAATCTTGATTCTCCAAGCGCACACCCAGGCTCTACGAATAAGAAGAAGAAGAAGAAGAAGAAGAAGAAAAAGAAGCCCTGTATGTCGTCCTCTAGCGCAGTTGCCTCAATTCTTTCCATAAGTTTTGCTTAGCGCGCCCAGCTAATTTTTCATCAACAGCCTTTAAAAACTCCAATACCAACTTTTGATGGTAAATAGGAGAATTGGCATCGATGTAAGGCGATGTCTCATTGGACATTGTACCGATTCCAATGCAATTAAGTTGCGCTGTTGTTTACTTAATTCATTGATTGGTGCAGCAGCAGGAATATCTGATTCCAGGACACTTATAGAAAAGAATTTTAATAATTTTAATTGAATAATTTTAATTTTTAAGTGCATGGGAAATATTTGGCAAGCGATTGGAGGATAAGCGTCTCTGGATAGTTAACTATGAAAAAGATAATGAAAGAATCTCACACTGAATTGCGTGCATAGTTTGAAATTTGTTCCCAGCACATTGAAAAGTTGAAGTTTCTTGATCCTTGACCAACCTGTTGAGGGAACTACAGAGTTGTTCATCAATATGCTACTAACCTCGTGCCTTGATCTCATAATTCGTAAGTAAACGCATGGTAAATAGCTTGATCTTGAAAAGATACTGGATTTTCTTAAAGATCAGTGCCGCGTGCTCGAGCTTTGTAAAACAGATAATCTTCCCGTTACTCAGATAAAGTTCCTTTCAAATACTCCAGGCCTGCCTTAGATCCTGGCTAAAGGTAAATCTGGACGCCCTTCGTGCGCCGCCGGCACACCCTTTGTGTTAGGAACTGGAACCGATGGCAAAGGTTCCAGTTCCACAACACAAGGTGCCGGTGACTTTGTTTACATGCTTATGTCAACTGGTGCAAGTTTCGTCAAAATATTCCACCACGTTGCTGTGAGCAGTATGCAACTCGAACGACGTAAAAAAATCCTGCACAAACACCTGGAAAATCCAGAGTGGTCTGGGCCAAAGCTGGCGGAAGTGCGGAAAATGCCATACTCAATAGTGTGTAATGTTCTAAATGGTTGTAAGGAGAACCTAGGCAGATGTGAAAAGGCGGCAAAGAACTTTTAAGAAAACCGGAACTAGGGACTGAAAGCTGAGGACCAAGATATTGAGGTGCGTTAAGTCCTATCCTGGCATCTCCATCCGGGATATGACAAGAAGGTAAGATGCCAACTATCAAACCACTCGAAATATCCTCGCTCGAGAAGACCATAGGTTTTACAGTGCCAGTAAACATCCGAATTGGCACTTGAAGCAGATTTTGGCATCCAAGAAACGTACTAGGCATTTGTACGAGCAAGTTTTGATGAAATTCAACGGACGAAACCTACGTTAAAATGGATTTCAAGCAATTTCCCGATCAAAAATGATACATTTTACCATTAATGGGCGTGGCGATGTGCCAGGCAAGCATAAGTTCGTCTTTGTTGATAAATTCGCAAAGAAGCCCATGATCTGGCAAGGAATATGTAGCTGTGCACTGAAGACTGAGCCTTTCATCACTTCCTCAGGAATGACATCAAGTTTATACATGAAAGAATTTTACCATTCATTCGTAAACATAATGGTAACGATGTATTGTGGTCCGATTGAGCTAGCTGTCACTACTGTAAAGAGGTGCTACACTCTTAAAGAAGTTCACCCGAAAATTGGTTGGATTTAGCTAAAACTTGGTTAAAACTACTCAAAATGCCCTTAAAGTGTACAAACTTCGATCTTGAGTAGTTTTCAACCAAATAATTGGTGGCAGGAACTTAAAAGTGCGTTATTTGATACAGAGAATAATTCAATTATCGGCAGCAAGTAGTCAAAATTGGTTGAATTTTTTACCTAAAATTTGTGTTTGTACACTTTAGGGGAATTTTGAGTAGTTTCAACTAAGTTTTAGCTAAATCCGACCTATGTACAGGTAGAATCATTTAAGAGGGTAAAGTCGTATGCAGCTAATGATGTCTATTTTGTGCCAAAAGAGATGAAGCCTCCAAGTTGTCCGGAGTTTTGACCCATTGAAAAAGTTTGGGCAATTGTCAAACAACGACTTCGGCAAAGCGGGCGGACAAGTTAATAGTGCTAAAGAAAAGCGTTCAAAGTGGAAGAAACATGTTGATTCAGCTGCATCTTCAACTATGCAGGGTATGATGATAAGAAAAAAGTTTT
This sequence comes from Sabethes cyaneus, assembly GCF_943734655.1. Classification (NCBI taxonomy): domain Eukaryota; kingdom Metazoa; phylum Arthropoda; class Insecta; order Diptera; family Culicidae; genus Sabethes; species Sabethes cyaneus. Next base: position 224,725,620 of record NC_071355.1, read on the forward strand.
TTCTGCGACACTCCAGTCCCGAGTTATAGATTGTTCTATAACTCCAATTTGCTCATTTACTGTACACTCTGGAATACCGCAAGGTAATCAATTAGGATCATCGTCGTTCGTGATTCTAATGAACAAATTGGCTGAAGATATCTTCCATGTCTTCCATGTAGGTATTCTAATTTACGATGTAACAATCTTTTTTCATTCAAGTCCATGGTTGAAGGCCTGTATTCAAATCATACAGCATAGAAGTAGAAGCTCAAATGAAGCTAACTAATGGATGATGACTACTGATGACAGCGGTTGATAAGTTCATATATTTGGCATCTTTTTTCATCGTCTAAACAACACAAGTAAGAAAATCAATGTTGCATTTGCACTGAGGAAATCGGGCCTTCTTTGCACACCGCAAGACTTTTCGAACAAGGAACATACGACTCCGCACGAAACTGATAATGTACAAACTCGAATCAGATCGGTATTTCTCCAAAGCCAATTAGCAGTAACGTTACCTTAAATTCCGTTCAGAATCTTTTTACCGAAAATGTTTTCCTTTAGTGTCGTTGCACGAATTTCTTCCACAAGTTTTGCTCAGCCCACCCGAATGATTGTTAAGCAACAGCCTTTAAAAACGCCCATACCAACTTTTGATGGTAAACATGAGAATTGGCCTTGATGTAAGGCGTTGTTTTAGAACATCATTTGACGTTGTACCGATCCGGGTTCAATTAATTTGCATCATTTAGATAAAGCGGTTCTGCGCTTAACTCTTGACGGTGCATTCGCTGAATGTCGGTTGAACAACCAACGAAGGCCAATATTCAACAGGCAACCCTAATGAGGCCGATGACTTCGAAGCAGACTACGTAAGATTCAAATGAGAACCGGTGGAAATCATTCAATATACTGGCGTTAATTTATTAATTACCCAATTAAGAGTTATTGTAGAAATTTATAGACCAAGACAAGAGTCATATTGTATAAAATCACGCGAATTTTTAGCGTCGTTTCGTATGTATCGTATACATAGATATATAGATAGACACAGATAGACATAGATCAACGTAACAAGTAAATGAATAATGGAGAAGCAAACAAATGTTTATTAAATTAAATGTCTGTCGACGCACGTCGACGAGGGGATTTATCTATAACTTCGGTGCCTCTGGATGACTCAATATTATGGTTTGTGTTGTTTTTTTCATACAGTTATCCTGAAAATAGAATATCCGCTTGCGGATTGTCCTACTAACCGGTGTATCACAAAGTATGATTAACTCGGCATCATGAATAAATATAGAATAGAACGGACTTAATTCCTTATAAATTGAACATCACGTCGAACTAAACACACTAAACGTACGATCCCATAACAAAACCAATCTAATCCGAAAATGATTGTCAATCAATTTCCGAGCTACATTTTAAACCCCAAGCAATCACGTGACAATCCCATCTGGAGTTTTCATAATACGAGTGAGAAAAAGTAAACTCAAACATCACCCATGGGGTGCGGTACTGCGACCGACGCCTTGCCAATGGGGCAATGCCGTAACTTTAAATTGTCACCAGCTTGTTATCGGCTCAGTGGCGCGATCCTTTGAAAATTCCGGATACAATTTGCCTTGTCACCAGCACCCGCGTACATCACGCAGAGACACGCTGCGCTGCTGGCTGCTGGAGTTGAACCGGACCGGCGCTCTGCGATGCTGCTGGTGACTGAGAACCCGTACCGCGAATCGGAAAATATTATAAGCTTTTCCGTTCGGTAGTAGCACAACAAAAAAAAATAAAAAAAGAATAATAATCGCTTCCAATTCAGTTCAGCCCTGCAGATTTTTTCCGCTCCGTACAAGGCACAGTGTGATAAAATTGGTTAAAAACCTAGACCAAAATCAATATCTGTTAAAATTTGACCAAGCTTAGCAGCTGTATGTCAATAGAACTTTTCAAAAATGATTTGGTGGATCAGTGAGATTAATATAATAATATCAGTATGATTTATATAACTAGTGTTTGTACGTTCATAAAGTATATATCGTGAAACACTTTCTAGAAAATTTAAATAGATCAATTAAACATAATAAACATTAATACAAAGAATTTGATAATTGAGATTAAGAAAACAGTAAAGAAAAAGTTTAAAATATTCTACAATTTATTTCACTGTGCGACGAAGAAGACTTTCGACGGGGTTGTCTGCCAGAAGCCAGCCAACCAGCCTGCCAGCCTGTCAGCCAGGCACCGCCAGCCAATCATTGTCACCGCAGAGTCTTCTTCGTCTCGATCGTCGTCACCCGACGCGTCGCTTTTGGGTTTGGTCGGAAAATCTGTTGTAGGCATACTTACTCGCTTTCTCGTCTCGTAATCCAGGGCGCCAGCGACGTAGATAGCACCCGTCATGTTCTTCACCGCGAAGGCACCGCCTATGTTACCGCTTGTGATCTCGTATCGAATACGCGAGGCTGTGGGGGAGAAAGAAAGAAAAAACCGAAACGAAAACTTGAGTCAGTTTTGACGCAAAGCAAAGAGCTGGCATATATTGTCATCGTCCCCTGACAGGATGTCACACGCGGATCGTAATGGCCTGCCGGTCTCGAAATGCCCACGAACGTGCGTGCAAAAAAGTATTGCTTCCTGAAATCTAATTCCGTCAATCAAACCGAAAACGTTCACTTCCGGCAAAGCCGTGATAAGAAGTGGCATCGTTTGGAGATGGCATATTGGGAGTGATTCATACCGAATGGCGCGAAAGCTGGCAGGAAAAGTATCGTAGAAACGATTATCCAGTGACGTGGTTTGTTATCTTCCCGCCCGAAATGGCAATTCAAGCTTGCGGCACAAAGCTCGTGATGAACAGCCCCGCGAGTATGGCACAATTTCACAAAGCAATGCATGTCTTTGTTGCTCCAAATGCAAAGGACACACATGGATGGTTCTTTTTTTTACGAAAACCCGAGTGTCGCAACCGTGTGTGTCGTGAAAGCACCATCACCACATGTCGTCCCAGCGGAAAAAGAAACGGCCCCCGGTGAGGTGAAAAAGAAAAAAGCGCAAACGGGTGAAATATGTTGCCACATAAACTCCTTTGATGTTGTATCGTTGAAGAATCGTTTCTACCGTTCGTTGCTACCACCGCCGCTACTGCTCTGTGGGTGCGGAAAGTAGGACCAAAAGAAATGTCCTGACCTTGCTGCGGGCCATTTCCGTCGGTCGGAATAATGTTGTAAAACCTCTTTTATGGGGTTTCTGAAATGCTATATGTACCGCGGCGCGTTACATATCGCATAAATTTGCACGTTAGCTTCAGTCGTCTCGTAAATTGTGTGTTTACTCGAGCGCTTTTGCGGTTTGCCGGAGCATCCAAACGCCGGGAGGTTGCTTTTCGTCGAGATGATAAAACGAATTAGAAGGCAAAGTTTCCCCGATGGCAACTGTGGTGGTGGTGCGGTGTGGTAGGGAGGGAGGGGGGTTTCGATTAACTTTCGACTGATGGCGTTATAATATTGTCTGTAGTTCAAAAGACCAAAATTGGAATGGTTTTCATCACAGATTGAGTTTTCCCATCGGTTCCAATGCTGCGATACACTTTGACTTTGTAACAATTTGGGGGACGCTGATATCGGAAAATTTCTTAACAATTGCTACAAATAATCCATTACCACGTGAATTTTTGTCTATTTACCGTATTAGAACATATGGCAAATCGATCCCAACTACTATCTCAAAGTCATATCTAGCAGGATGCTCAGATGGATAGCTCAGACTCCTAAAAGTGTGACACCAGCAATTTGATAAGCAAAATTGATGTGTTTGAAGCAACGTAATCGTAATAAAACGTAATCACAACACCTTCATTTACACATATCAATCATTGATTGCAGACGGTCACAATCCTCAATAGAACGTGTAACAAAACATAGCTTTAGACCATGAGCATAAAAAATTTACAGTCGTTCTCAAATAAAAGGGCACCATCATTAAAAAATAGGATGAAAAACAATGGACCTAAGTTGCTTCCTTGAGCACCGTCTGAAACACTGCTAAATAGATTATATGTATAGGAATCGATTTCATCTCACAATCCAAAAGATGAAACAGTAGGGCTAGTGCTACGGTTCTATTGACTCTAACTCTTTGTTAGACCAGAGTCGTGCCTCGAGACAAGCCCCAGGAAAATTATACATAGCAGTAGAGTACAGTAAATCAATAGCCATTGACCAGCCGGACATAAAACCATGTTGGTCAAAGAATATGTAATTTTTGGTTTGTTCTAAAAGTACGCCACTTACAATAATCTTCAAAAGAATTGATGCAGCAGTAAAACTGATTATACCATGAAAATTTTTCACGTTTCTGTGATCGATAATTTTAAGTATGAACTGAAATGAAAAGAATGTTGAAAATATATTTCGTGTTTGTATTTGTTCAAAGATTTATCTGACGCTGGTGTCTACATACATGGATAAAAATACTAACTTAATAACTTATCTAAAAGCACTTGAGAGTAGCAATCCTTGCTTAAAATTATTACACGCAACAAAAAACTCATAATAATTGAAGGTATCACTAATAAACAAACAACACATAACACGAATGGGTTCAGTTTGGCCCTATTTGGTACGCATGAAGTCCGGTAAAATAAAATCTCTATTTCGTAGAAGGTGTGTGACGGCACTGATATTGATTTGAGCCGAGCTGGTGGGACAATCCAATTTGCCGACTAAAACCTTCACAAAGAAGAGAACCCTTTCTATTTTCGTTTTCTTTTCAACGTACGTGTCCATGTTCAACAAACGACAGTGGTCTTGATACCGAGATAAATTTTATGCGTTTCTCCAATGAAGAAACATAAACGCATATCGAATGAACTTTGATTGAACGGCTTCCAATCCTGAGGACCAAATACCTGTGTAAGAATTCCAAACACAGCTGTATATTCATTTATGGACCACACGAGAGAATAGTAAAGAATGTGCAGGCATCCATATTGCCCTAAATTCATTGGTGACTTGAATGATAAAGCCGAAATTGTATGAGTAATGTTCACGGAAGGAGAGTTTGTCGTTCAAGGTCTACACCGATGTCTTTGATATCGGAGACTCTTTCTAGCAACTCGCCGTCAATGGTTGTCGGAACATTTTTTGGCTATTAAATGACTGCGAGCATTTACGCATACTGATGATAAGCTCATTGGTTTTGCACCAGTTGACAAAGATATTGAAAAGCCGTTGGAGTTTGCGATAATCTTTCGAATGGACTTGACAACGAGAAAAGCTTCAAATCATCCGCATTCAAAAGTCTGCATCCTAAAGATAGTACTTTCCAAACATTATTGAAGAAAAATGCAAAAGCAAAGGTTCAAGATTGCTTCCTTGTGGGACGCACGATCGATTTTGTGTGTGTGTGTGTGTGTGTGTGTGTGTGTGTGTGTGTGTGTGTGTGTGTGTGTGTGTGGATATTATCACTATGACCACCATTTTGATCTATAGTGATCTTATCCAGGTGTTGTTCCGCACTTCGTTGTTATTGCAGTATCGCTATAGAGTGAGCGAATTGCTTATTATCCGTGCTTAATGTGTCGGTGTGTTTTCACCCCTTTTTCCCTCTACGCTTCTTACTACTTTTCAACCAATCTAACTCTAGAGCCAGGAAGTGCGGAGACTAGTTACAATTTGTCCTTGGACAAGAGGCTTCATTCGCACCTCGAGCAAGTATCATTCTTATAACCAGTCCCGGCTAAAGGCTTCATGGTCGGTAAAGCAGAGTTCAGCACAGAGTGAGGGTGTGTATGTGTGTATGTATGTGTTCCTTACTACTTATGCATTACCAATCTCGTTCCTATAACCAGGAAGCGGAACAAGCTATAATTTGCCCTTGAACAAGAGGCTTCATTCGCACCTCAAGCAAGTACCACTCTTATAACTTGCCCTGGCAAGAGGCTTTCATTGTTAGTAAATGCAGAATGCAGCAGGAAGGATGTGGAGGGGCCTGAGAATAAACCCATGCTAAAGTCACTTAACATTGAATGGCCTGATTCTACTAAGATTCGAACCCACGACCACTCGTTTGTCAAGGCAGACTCGGGCCCGATCGATTACGTATGTGCTTGTGAAAATATATCACAGAAGATCCGCTGAAACTAATATAAAATGATATAATATTGCTGCAGGAATTTTTAGCAATCAGTTTCTAAGAACATTCCCTCAGTTAGAACAGTAAATACCCCAATTGGGGAGTCAGAAGCATCGTGCTTTGCTCTAGGGTGTGAGAATGGAAACCCCATCGCACGCTAAGGCTTTCCCGATTTGTCCACCAGAGGAGCTTGTCTAGGAACTGGCACAATCGGGGCAATGGGTCGTGCTGAATTTCTATAAAATACCACAGTATCCTTGGGAGTTGCATCATAGCGAGTAGTGTCCCTTTAAGTACAGCATACATCCTTGCTTCATACTAAATGCTGCATTTGTAGGCTCTTGTCATGGTAAGTTTATATAAATGGTACTGGTTTGAGGCGAGTAATGAAACTTCTATTTATCCATAGGCAAATTATAACAATAGCTGGTTCTAGGAACGAGATTGGCGAGGTAAAGTAGTAAGGAAAAAAACACATACACACCTTCCCTTTGTGCTGTACTCTGCTTTACTAACGATGAAGCCTAGTTATAAGCTAGTTATAAGAATGGTACTGAGTAAGGTAGAGTGGAAAGAAAAAGGTGAAAAAACACCGATGCTTGAGCACGACCGGCAATGAAGGCACGAACAAAAACAACAAAGTGCGGAATACAGAAAAATGCATACAGAGGAATTAATTATGACGTATTGTGATATCAAAATATCGGTCGCTCGTGGTAATATGTTCACAAAAAAAATTTCGGCTCAAATTTGCAACAGGCGTTACAATCGTTAATTTGACACCATTCAGCAAAGACTTCCAGCTGTTCGTGCAGAAAAAGTACGTCTTTGTGCTTCAGTATCGTATAGTAAAGTTTTAAGCCGTCAGTGTACGAAAGTTGCATACATTTTATGATGAAATTGACATCATTCATAAGTAGCGGGAATAAAAATGGCTCTAGGTGGCTTCCTTGTGGAACACCAGAATAAACTGGAAATGACGTTGAAATGTGATCAGCGATTCTGACAGACATGCTGCGACCGCTTAGGTAAGATTGAAGCCAGAGAAGCAAACGTTTATTCATATCAAGTCAATTTAGTTTACGAATTGAAATTTGTCGGCGAATTGAAATCAGTTGGTACCCAAATATTTTTGCAATTAAACTACCACCGCATCCTTATAAAATATTGTCTCACATCTAATTTTGTTCCTCCAGTTTTAACTTTTTGGTAAAGTGAAGGAGTTTCTGATGCAAAGAATGATTCCTCCTGTTCTTCAATTCTTCTGTTAATGGTAATGGTAGAAATCGATCAATGAAGATAATTAGTTTTGGAGTAATAACAACTTAGTTTTGGCGCTAGCATGATCTATTAGTAACGTCTTCATTTCTGTAATTTGAGATGGTTACGAAGATCGTCACCGTAAATAACTTCATAGTATGAGTGGCAGAAAATAGGGACACACATCCCAGTAAACCATTTGGTTTGTATATCTCAATTACAACTGAGATATATGAAATCATACCTGAACGAAAAAGTTATATTTCACGCCATATAAGAACATATATGTACCAAAGTGGAGGCGATATACGTGCGAAAATTTTGACAACTATTTGTAATTCTATTTTGCGTAGTTTTATAACACGCAACTAAATACTCCTGAATATATGATTAAGATATAATCAAATATTGCAATCGTCTATACTGCTTTATAATTCACAGTCATGAATTGTATATGAAGACACGCACGACTGCAAAACAACTTATTGTTCACTTCGGTTTGACATGCTCTAATCATTATACAATTCCAATGTGAAATTGACATGAAAACGATTTAATGTGAACTTTCTATTACGATTTTGTGTTATCTGGGACAATTCTTTAACAGAGCCTTTGGTGCGTTTGAGTTTCTGTCTTTTACATTTTCGCTGCTCACCCTATCGACCGAATATGACCAGTTGAACTAGAAAAAGTAGGTTATGAAACTTCCATGAAATGGCATTCAACAAACAGAGCGCTTGAATAATCAAACCTCTCGCTCTAGAATCATGCATCAACTTTTGCTTCAATCTGTCCCCGTATTGGATCGGTTAGAAACCCGATGTGATTCCGGTCCGCAGTGCCGCCCGCAGTTTATTCACTACGGATATCCGTCCGCTGTCCGTCACTCCGCCGTCACTGACTACTGGTGGGGAACTGGATTTGTTGCGAGATCTGTCTGTTGATGGCAGCAACGTGTGTCGGCACAAGTGGGGAAACGCTATAGTTGTTGCCTGAGAGATCGTTTGTCCTCCCGGACAGACGACCCTCGATGGAATGGCACCGTACATCCTCTGCAAACACCGGAGACGATAAATCCACACCCCATTATCATACGGACGCGCATTTCGAATAACGCTGCATGGTGGTGGGCTGCAAAAACCCCGGGATACGAACCGGAAGGAAGGAACAACGCACAGGATCTTATCCCCGGCAGTTCGGGTTTGTCAACAGTTTGAATTGTGATGACCCCTTCCGACGGAAGCGTGAGAGTGCAGGGTTTGTTTGATTATATTTTGACTTTCTTCAATCAACATATACATTTGCTGGTGATGGCCCTCGTTTGCCGAAACTGTGTGTGTATTTCAAATGTATATGCGGCGAGTGAAATTGAAAAGTCACCCTCAGCCAAAAAAACGATTGGCTGGTTGATGATTATCACATAGCTGTGGCTGTGGCATTGCGACATCAACCGAACGAGCGGTTGATGTTCCAATTTTAGAAAGCATAAATGTCAACAAAAATTTATCTTTCCTCGAGAGTGCATCCTCCCGTTTGCTGCTGATGCCGTCCTTCTGATGTACACATCTTGTGGTTTTTATTCCAATTTCAATCTAATACCGTGGTGGCAGACAAAGCAAAACCCTAGATGAAGCGCCGGATGTTGGCCTGGGCCCGAGGCCGGAAACATTTGACTTGTGGACAAAAGACCCGGTGCGGTTTAGAAAATGCATCCGAGGCGTTTCCCATCCGGCATCCCATCGGTCGTCAGCGTGCTGTGTCCTGCTGTAGAAGACACCGAACATCACAGCACAGCAGCGTGTGGCTTGCTGCTTTGTGACCTCTCCTCATGTCGTCGGGATTTACGCCATTAAAACAAAGGATTTGTTGCTTTTGCGGAGCAAAATGCATTAGTTGCTGCCGGTCAACAGTGCTGCGCGCAAGAGGGGAAAATTTGTTTTTAAGGAAAAATAATGGCTTGCCACACTGCACGGGATTGGAACACAATCACCGCCGAATGTGTCTGTTATAATGGATTTTTAGTGGAATCGCGTCTTCAACGTTTGGATGCTTACAGTACATTCGTTGTTTTTTCGGCTTAGGGAGTGAGTAGAATGATGTTATCAAAAACTTTTGTTTTATATTTTTAGACACAATCAACCAATTATTCCTTTTGAATTTTTTTCTGTATAAAAATCATTTTTTACATTGAAAGAAAAACCTATATGTACGACGTAACTAGAGTTTTTACCAGCGCTTTAGTAAAAGAATAATGGGAGAGCAAGAAAGCGATTTCGTAAAATTAATCCTAGCCGTACATAATTGAATTGACATCAATGGGAATGGGATGGGAATGGGATAGAATAACAAAACCAAGGCGCCTCGCATTCGAATCACGTCGTTTAACAAAAAGTTCTTATCTAGTAGTCACCCTTCACCAGTGGGAAACGATGATGCAGATAAGAATAAATTAGAAGTTGCTACCTTCTAGAAATTCAATAATCCCAAAGTGGAAGTAGAAAGTTGAGCTAATTTTAAGCAATTGACTGCTGTTGTGATAATTTTCTTCTTCAAATTATCACGAAATGCAAATTGAGCTTGAACATAATCGATGGTGATCGATAGTTTTAGTGGGTTCCAATGATACGTTTTAGTTTCAATGCTGTAGATACAAAAAAACTTACATTCATCGTGATCTTTGGCGGTGACAGTGAGTACGGTGTGCTGGATGTCCTCATTTTCGTCGACCTCCGCCTCATACAGAGCCTTGTCGAAGTACGGTGGATTGTCATTCTTGTCAGCGATTCCAATACGGATGAATTTGGTAACTGCGGAAATGAGAAAAAAAATAAGATGTTAGTTAGTGCTAATAAATCTCAGTAATGAATTAGTCAAGGATGAATAAGATATGAGTCACAAGATTCATAAAATTCAATTTCAATATCAATAGATTAATAGATATCAATAGAATGATTAAAGGTTTAAGATATCAATACAGCAATTCAATATAATAAATTAGACACGAACATATGGTTTACATAGCACTATGTTTTGGTTGAAAGCCCTGAATCAGGAAACTTATTTTCACGACTTTGACCCATATATAGCTAAGCATATATAGCGAGAAAACAAATAGCAAGAAATTAATATTATATTTTTCTTAAACAAACGAAACTATTATTATTTGTTCATTCGCATTATAACATTTTACCAAATTTGTGAGAGGCGAGTAGCAAATTCTTCAAATGGTTTTCGACACCAAGTTATGAAATTATTAATAAAACTTAGAGATCTCTACAACTTTCTAGTTCTCTCTACAACTAGTAGTTCTAAAACTGCATAGTAGCTCACTCTTCAGAAGTAAGGTGATAAAAACAAGCAGTTTTATTACGCTCTGCTGAAAGCCGCAATAAAACCGATTATGTTTTTTGCTGCTTGACAGCAACCACCATTACCTAATGATCACTGTTAGATTATCCCGATCAATTTGGTTTTTGAATAAAATATCCGAAAAAAAATAAATAATTTTCAGCAGTTTCCGAAGTTGCGCAGCACATACAGATTTAGTTTTATCGTGATATTAAAACGATAGGTGACTAAAGTGAACGCGTCGTCGAAATTTCACAATTTTCAAAAACCAGTTGTTTAGCCTAAATAAATATATTCGAATAATCAATCTCTCTTTCTACCAAAATCATTTTAGTTGCATTCGTGACATGAGAATTGATTGATTAAAATATTAATACTGTATTAAGGGGAATGTCGTCGTGGTTGGGCCATCTTTTGGTCCACAAATTTCATTTCAAAAGAAACTTTGGAAATTTAACAAAGGTCTTATTAATAGTTCGTATTTAGACCTTTGTATTTAGACCTTTGATAAATTTCCAAAACTTCTTTTAAAATGGAATTCATGGACCAAAAGACGGCCCAACCACGACGACATTCCCCAAATATTGCAACTCACACTTTGTTTCATTGAATTTTTTTGGGCCAAAAAAACTAGAATATAACAATATGGCCTAACAAAACTCTAATATTCTTCATAATAGCAGCAATAGACCTGTTTGATCAGGATGTTATCATTTCAGTAGCACTATGAAGCTAACAAATTTATTGTGGTTTTACAAGCTACCACAATAAGATCAATTTGCATTGGTACGCCATTGTATTGCTACGCTTTCTCGTAGAAACATTTTTAGTAAGTTTATAAGAGAAGTGGCGTGGTAATATAAGCAATTACAATAAATTTGGTTCATTAACAGTTTTATTATGGTTATATAGCAGGCTATAAGTATTTTTTGACTTCTTGGTATCATCTTGGTATTGCGTAATGCCATAATAAAGCCAGAGGTAATAATAAAACTTTTCAGCTTCAGTAATCTTATGACACTCTGCGGAAAGCAGCAATAAAACCGATTATGCTTTTCGATACTTGACAACTATCGTTATAGCTTAAGCTATTAGCATAAGCATTCGCATAGAATACCGCCCGTATGCTGCTACTCCGTTATTGACCAGAATCGATGAAAATTGCAAAATGATGGCTGCTAAAAGCATACTTGGGACAGCACGCTATTCCTCATTGTGCAACCCTGCATGCCGTCCGGCCACGCCCGAATGCGGGGCCTAGTGAGATGGGAAGGAATGTTAGCCCAATAATTGTTGCTACTAAAGACCAGAGAATCCTCTGCATCTTCACAAGTATTTCGGGGAAGCAAATGTTGTTACTAACAACTTGTTAGTAGATGGACGGAGCTAGATGGATAATGTAAGTATGTAAGCACCAGTTGTATGAGACTAATTTGGATATTCGAAATTTTTTTTTGTTAAGGGAGTAATTATGAAAATTAAGATATCTGGTCTGGTCTGGTCTTTGGTCTGATAAAAAGCTAAATCACTCCGCCAGCTGTGTTGACTTGAAATTACATCCGTGAGCAAAAAAGTCAAAGCTTTACTGTCAAGATCATCCTGATCGATTTGGTTTATAGCGACCATAATAAAATATCCCATAGAATAATTAATAGTTTTTCAGCAGTCTCCGTTGTTTTGCAGCATATGCGCATTAAATTTTATCGCGCATCTTGATATAATAAGTGGATAACATCAACGTGCCATCGAAATTGTGCATTTTAGTTGCTTCCTGTGACAGGAATTCCGATTGATAATAACTTTTCTAAAGCGAGAAAAGTAAATTTAAATCAAGCGAACGTTTACCTTAAACTTCCACTGACTATGATCATGTAGCAGTCTGCTTTACAACTATCCGAATGTTGTTTTGTACACATTAAAAAATAGAAGGGTCTGTGTCTCCGGATACAAACGTAGGATTGACGTAGAACTACGAATGCATATTCCTATAGAAACAGTTCCCCCCCTTAATATTGGTACTATGGACCTCTTTCTATAGATTTCGTATAAAGATATTAAATTTGAACAATGCAAGGTCGAAGTGTATGCTTCAATTCGATATGTCTATAACAATCCATGTATTCCACTTAAAGATCCCCTTAAATATTTTAAATGATGGAATATTAGAACGGAACACTTCAGCTGTAGGGCACTTCCTCAACACAGATATCAAATTGGCCTAGGTTTGAAAGTGGTCGTAAGAAATCTTGTTGGGATGAGGGGGTTTCATCACTTTTTCTGGCGCACTTTCATAACATGGACATCAAATTGGTCTAGATTTAATCGAGGTCGAAAGAAATCTTACTGTGATGAGGGGATTCTGTCACTTTTTCTGGCGTACCTCCTAAGCAGAAACATCAAATTGGTCCAGGTTTACACCCCTATTCGGTATTTCAAACGAATTGGTTTTCCGAACGAAAGTAGATGGTATTCTTCATTCCGCCAGCAAAATCGAATGGGCAAACCTACTCGTTCGAAACAAGTTGAATAAAGATCTGTTCGAAATGCAGAATATGGGTGTTAATCGTCACAAAGAATCTTCGATCCATTGGAACGAGGAGACTATCGCTTTTTTTTACTAAAAGAAGATTGAGTACTCTTCCACAGTTGAGTACCACAGTTAACAAAAGGTGTATTTAACTGTCGTCTTTGGTTGGGAAGCAAGGTGATCACGAAAAAAATGTATGCAGATATTTGACGTTGAAACTATACGTTAATTAATACTAATTAGTGATTGCAAAAGAAGGTAAAAGTAAGAAATCACATAATTGATACATCTATTATGAGTCGATCGGTAACTAAACCATGAAAATCCATTCATGATTGGCAGAGCTAAGGCTTGTTCGCGACAAAATCTGGACACCTTAATTTTGCAATAAAATAAATTTGCTAGAAGTTTAATCCATGAAACAATTTTATATCATTTATGTGTGTATCGTTAATAATTATCAAACAAATTACCATTACTTATATGGTCTGCATGAAAAATTGGCGAACTTTGGAGTTTACCCTTGCCATGAGGGTCAGTGCAGACTTGTTGGCAACCAATTCAGCTGCGTTTGTTGAAGATTTTCGAAATTTATCTATAATTGTTGCTTGTTGTTTGTGCTGGGACAGCTCTCTCTTCACCAAAGCCCAATACTGCTCGCTGGGGCGTAACTCTGGACAGTTAGGTGGATTCGCCTCCTTCGGTACAATATGGACTCCATTAGCATCATACCATTCCAAAATATCTTTGGCGTAGCGACAAGATGCCAAACCAGGCCAAAACAGCGAGGGTACTTCATGTAGGAACGGTAACAATCGTTTCTGCAGGAATTCTTCACGTTATATTTCCTTGTTAACCGTTCCCGTAGTGATGTAACTTTTGCTTACTCGACCATAGCTGCATATGGCCTGCCATACTAAATATTTTTTGGGGAACTTGGCTTTCTTCTTTGTCCTAAAATGCTCTGCAACGCCATTCCGTTTCATGGCAGTGTAAAAAGACATACCAGGAAGCTGTTTAAAGTCTTCTAGGACATACGTTTCATCGTCCATTATAACGCATGGAAACTTCGTTAAATATTCGCGATAAAGCTTACGAGCGCGTGTTTCGGCCGTCGTATTTTGCTTATCATTACGGTTTGGCACAGTCCCCACCAGGCTTGTTATTTCCTCACTCATTGTGCAAAAAGTGCAACTTTTTTTGTTCCACACAATGAGCAGAACTGCTTTCAGAAATGAGAAATAAATCCACACAATGAGAAACAGACTAAACACAATGAGAAAAACTGACGTGCAGAAAAATTTCTTAATGCGCTCTTTAAATGAGCAACTTTCGGTTTTGCTCCCGGTCCTCTCGGTAGCTACAGCAGTAAATCTGGAAACAAAACAACCGGTGCGCGTACAGCAGCTATAGACTCAGAGGCGTCAAGACAATCAAAAGTCGTTATATTTTGAATCTTAGCGGAGAATTGCCTTTGTTTATAATGGGACTTTCCTGTTGGTACGCGACAAGAAGCATATGTATGGAAATTCAAATGTTGCCATATCTAAATAACATTTTTCGCACTGTTGCCGTAGTGACATGCCTAACCATATGATGCAGTTGCGTTCACGGGCAGCCAAACTCAACTGAATATACTAAATGTAAGAATCATGATTCAACTGCATTAATGGATTAATATTTTTCTGATGGCAATGACCGCTACTGACAATCGTCGTTTTTTCTCAACGCACTACCCATGTTAAAACTACCCGTAGTTGTCATACGTCAGCGCATCGCATCAACTTATTCAAAGTGTATTAACATTCTCCTCAATGAGTAGCACAGTGTGCGGTTGCTCATACAACTGCGTTCAGCAAGAAAGAGCACAGTTAAAATGAAACGGAGCAGAATAAATTGCGTTGAAGACTGAGCACAGTTTGAATTTTTCTCTTCTCTTTTTTTCTTCTGAGGAGATGCCATCCCTGGTCCCCACCTTGAAAGACTTCATGCCTTGTCGTTGCTTAGAAGTCCGCACGATTGTTGGCGACATTTTTATTTTATGAGCTATGGTACGTACAGAAAGATCTGGTCTTCTCCGTAATATTTGTTTTACCTTCGCATCCTTGTGGTGGTTCCTCAGATCCGTTTTTGTTCCACTTCCCTTGTTCCTAGCTGTTGTCACGCGAGTATCGAACGATTTTAAAACACTGTGAACAGTGCTTGGAGGAAATCCAAGCTTTTTGGCAAGTTTTCTCAACGAGAGATCCGGATTTTCATTCCGACCGCACACAATTGCTTTTCGCACCTGCTCTTCTTCCGACGCCATTTTACGCTGAGCGCTTGTAATATAAACAAGTGTTATATTTTCAGAAAGAACAGACATACGTCTGCCACTCTGCAAAATATTTTACTCATTATTAAGGTGAAATTAGTCGTCATCGATTCTGCCAATTTCAAAAGCAGTTTTTTGTTTGAAACAAAAATTCTGTTCTTGAAAATATATTCGCTGTGTTCAGATTGGCAAGAAAAATGCAGTAGTTATATTTTTTAAACTGAATCCCGCTTTTGGACCCAAAAACTGCTACCGAAATTGATCTCTCCGACGAAAAGTTAATGACTGCTAATTTACCGTTAATGTATTTCCGAAGCTGTGTGTGTTTAGGGGTGTTCAGATTTTGTCGCGAACAAGCCTTATTCGCGTTCAAAATTTTTCATATTTCCGTGACGTTTGCATTTTTTGATTTTTTGGAATGATACCCTATCCCAAACCTTGCCGTAACACGCATTTTCACTCAAAATAGTGTCTTGCAACTCTTCTTTAAGAGAAGAATCATAAAACCATTAACACTTGTGTTAGTCTTATTGTACGTTTAATTGACTTTGGGAAGTAACTAAAACAGATATCGTTAAAAATCCCAAGTTTTAAAATGACCTTTGGAAATATTCTCGAGAACCTTTTTTAGTGTGATCTCGCTAGCCTTATAAGAGTTTTATGACCGTTTTAGTGCAGTTTTGTAGAATTGAAAGTTTTAAGAAGTAAGTGCTGAAAACCTCATCAAGTGCTCCTTGAACTTGTGCACTTGTTACTTGAGTTGTAGTAATGAAGTCTTTCGCTTTGTATATAATTGTATATAAAACTTTGTATATAACCGAGAATGGTCTGCTAGACCGTCTGTCAAGGGGTTTCCAGTAAGGCGTATAAGTGCGTAGTAATCACAGATTACTTTTGTACAAAATTACTTTTGTACTTTTGTAAAGTAATCAAAAGTAACTTTTTTCAAGGGTGCGTAGTAATCATTGCTACTGGAAACCCCTTGCAGTCTGCATATGTTTCGTTTTTGGAACAGTAGGATCCTGTTTGGCACCAACGTTTTGAAGATATCACTTGGAGGTCGACTGATATCGGCACACTGACAGCAGCTGAAATTGTCCGACCAACGATTAATCCTCTCAGATCGAGCACCTTGAACCAGGATGTTTGAAATGAAAAAGAGGGTAGGATTCAGCAAACGAATTATCGACAAGATAATTTTCGTACAGGGTATTTTCCAAATGAAAAAAGAGTGTATAAACTCCAAAAATTGACAAAGTTACAGCTGTTTTATCGCGCGGAACGATTACACAGCGAATAAAAACTTAAACGTAATTTTTCTCGAAACCAGGTTTTGAAAGCCGGTACCATAAATATCTCAAGAACGGCATAAGCAATTCACTTGATTCTTTTTTTGTTTGAAAGCTAATAAAATTAACTAGTGTTTGACCCATCCTTTTATGGATATTGCAATTTTTGTATTTTTTAGAAAAGTTTAAAGTCAATTTTTCGACTAAAAAACCAACTTTTATGTTTGAATGTCTGTCATTTTGTTATGCGTTTGAATTTTAACAAAAGGATGGGTCAAACACGAGATAATTGAATATATTTTCATGTCGTTTTGAAATGTTTCCAAATCCGCGGTACCGCATTTGATGTTTTTTTTTTGAATGATCATCTTCAAGGGGCCGTAGGGGAAATGAGGAGTTTTCTATATGAAATCAAAATTGTTAATATTAGTCTAAAATACAAATCTAAAAATTATCAGTTTTTTTATAGTTTGCTACTGAAGTTTGATTTTCAAATCTAATTAGCTAATTTGAAACGAATGCAAGCTACATCAATCTTAGCACACATGTGCCGACGATATCATTCCGTAATGGTGGAAATTTGTAGACGAAGATGTACACTTTTCGTTGGAACTTATCTTCGCCAATCGACCTCTTAGTTCATCTTAGTTCCACGAAGACGAACTTGCGCTCGCCAACGAAATTTTCCGCTGTGATTAATAGTTTCATTTCATAATTAAAACAGCTGACTAAGGTTTCCCGGTGCAGGCATCATAAATTCCGTTTCTTCCGGGCCGCCGGCCCAGTCCAAATCGGGTCAGGCTGCTTACGCAGTAGGTGAATTATTATTCACTGCGGACTTTCCGTAGAAGTATGTACCTAATCCAATTGCTCTCCATTAACATTATGCTTAGAAGCAAGTTTTACTTCAAGGAAACCCCGCAGCGATAATGCATCGTTGACCCGACAGGTGGATTGTAAAATACATCTAAATGGTCCGATGTGTTCTCGGCATGCATGGTTGGACGCACTCTCGTCGTAGGCTAGAGGCAGGAGGCCGGAGTAATAGCTAAAAGTTAGTTGCATAGAGGTACATGCGTCATGGGTTGTACCGAACGAGTTCGTCGATAAAACTTGATTTTGTGCCAATCCTAGGCACTTCGGTGCCAACGAAAATTAGCTCCTGCCAGCTAGGATTCGATATCTGTTCTATAAAACGTAGGATCGTAAAGTAAAAGTATTTCGTCGACAAGACCAATTTATGACCAGCCATTATTGAGATACTGATGTAGCTAGTTTTGTTGCAACTTACCTATCAGGATTATTTATTGCTGATGATGAAATTGGCACAGAACGAGACTTTGTACATAAAGAAAAGAATCCATTTACAATGTTATTGTCGGAATTATTCACAATTACTGGTGCATTAGTGCGAATTGCTGCACTCGTCCCACAAGGGACGAAACTTGAACGAAACTTTTCGAAGAAAACTTTATAGTCGAGGAAATCCCGTCGGCACGATGCCTGTTGGGTGGCTGCTGTAAAACAATTGAACTAATGCTGAAACTTCAGCTCATCCACAACCACTCGAACGCCCACTAGTGACTCCCCCAGGGTTTGAATTTGCGAAAATAAATAGAAAAGAGAAATCAACCAGAGCAAGTGAATTCTAGCCTGATTGTTAACTTGTTATCACCCAAAGGCAAACAATCTACAACAGGATGGAGTACAGCATCAGGCTGCATTGACGTTCGCATTCGTTACAGTTTGCTGCAGTCCGTACTATGTATACGGACAACCGTTTACGAGAAAATGTGTCTTGTAGATATTGTAGCACAAAAAACTATTTTTAATTCAGCTAACGGTATGAACTGGTCTTTCCAAAGAGCAATATTTTATTTAAATACCTTACAAGCTAAACGTATACGAAAAGCAGAGAAACAACAAGCAATTCATAATAAAATTTTTCAACAACCATCCTGCTCTTCCAACCGATTGAAATGGCAACCGATTTGAAATTTCCTCTTCCTAAAAAATCTCATCACGCCAGCCAGCACTCAGCTTCCGGTTAACGTGCAGCACTTTGCTACAGTACTGACGATGATGGTGGCAGCATCACAGTAGGTATATTGTTCAGAAGGAAATTAGAGCCGTGAAAGTAGCCGTTTATAAAATACTGAACTTTGCGGGAGTATCGTGCTCCTCCCCCTGAACCACTGGAGCTTGGAATGTTTCTCTTCAAACTACTGCGAACAATTTAGACGAACTCTATTTTACTTCAGCAATAATTCAAGCTATTGCATGCGGTGCCTGGAGCTTTAGTGCCAATCGCAGCAATTTCTTACCATATCCTAACTTCACTACATGTTATATATGTGCAACCAGCAGGCAGGCAGGCAGGCAATGTATAGGCAAGTATGTCGGCTTGCCTGCTTGCATGCATACATACAAAACTGCACCGCAAAACGCTGCTATTGTGCAGTTTAGTGGTTTCTGCACCGTCGGAAGCCATTTTCCTCGGATTGCCTTTGCATCATTATCCCGGTGACCAGCAGCAGCTCCATCCAGCTACTGTAGTAGTTGGCCGGGGGGGTCGAACGGATTCGCTTCGAAAGGCGGCAGGCAGAGAATCTCACCGTCTGGTGGCTCTAGGCTGCAATGACGACGGCGAAAAAGTGCAACCCAGTAGAACCGCAAATACTGCTCCTGCTCCGATAGTAGCGGAGAGCTTAATAAATATCTGCGATAGACAGAAGGTACCGGCCGGTGCCGCGCTGTGCTGCTCGGATTGAATTGGATTGGACTGCGGAGGCCAAAGGCAGAAAGTCGAAAATATTAAACCGCATTCTTCCCACACGATTGGAAGTGAAAGAATTGGCTGTTTCGGGCGAATATTGATTCTTTTTTTAATTTAAACCAATAGCTTCGGCTTAAAAGATAGATTACAAGATAAACGCCTACGAAGCACTGACTGTGCTGGCGTTATTTTCCATTAGCGAAATTAAACCTTTATCAAGGATAATTGAAAATAACGCCCGATGTGCGTTGTGATTTATTATGAGTAGGTACGCATTAACTAGGTTCGTTTTCCGTACAGGGTTCTACTTTAAAATATAATTGTCAGTAACTGATGACTTTAAACTTGATAGAAAGCTTAAACACAATAAAATGTGAAGTAACAACATAAAAGCATTGAAAAATAATATTTTTGTGTATGCAAGTGGTAAACTAACAGCACAAATTGTTTGGCAAAACAAATCAATAGAATATACAAATTTGAATAAATTAAATTAAAGAATTGTAACAGCACATTACGACCCATGTTGACGTAACAGTGCAAGCCAGGACATAATAATATTGAAAATAATGATTCGTGAAACAATACACTTCATCGGGCAACCGCAACGGAACTGAAACCTGCCACATAACGAAACGACAAAGTTATGAACGCAGAATATCGCCGCAAGTTGCATGCTAACATTGACCGATAGGAACGAGTTCCTACCTCAGTCACAGGAAAAACAGTAGAAGTGGTGGACACTTAGCTTCTGGTTTACTGTTAAGTTATTGACTACAGAAGTCGGACTCTTTGGTAAAGTGTATTAACACAGAAAGCTTGTAAAACATTTTCAACGGCAGGCCTGGTGGCCTTGATGAGAACTACCACACATTCGGTGACACGGTGAGGCGTGACATGCGACCGGCGAACATGATTCTGCCTAAAGCTTCCGGCCACGTTGTTGGTTGCCGCAGTAGAGTCGAAGAAATTATTTGATATAAGTTCAAAATCATTATTTTTTTGTGTGGAGGTTGTCCCTCAGGAATTGTTTATTAAAAGTTGAGAGCAATCAAACTTTCTGCGAAACACATAACCCTTAGGCACCGGTAAAAAGAAAATTGAAAACGCAGTAAAACAGAAACGATTTCGGGTTGGCACCTCTCTCTGGAAGTAGATATGTATACAGCCAATAAGAAAAGAGAATGAATCCTCTAAGCAGTTGAAATTGATATCCAAGAATTTAACCTATCGTTTGACAACAACAACAACAACAACAACTGGAAAATTATGGATTCAAACAGGGCTAGTGTAGCAATCCTACTGACTCTATCTAGCAGCACCGCCCAGCCCAGATTCGAACATACGACGACTGGCTTGTTAGGCCAGTACCGTACCTCGAAGCCAACTGGGTGGACGATGAATCTCACAAGTGATAGGCGAAATGCGTATCTCTAAGAATAATATAATAATAAGTTTCTTCTACTTTGTTCATTTTCGGATTCTACCAAGTCGCTCAATAAAGCAACAGAAAGGGAGCGAATGACACTTTTTTCTTTCTCCTTCTCTAACCATATCACTGAGCAGAACCGATAGCATAGGAACACTGCCCGTACTTGAAATCCCTTTCACATAGATTTCCACTTCTTTGATACTCCCCCTGCCCTTAATCTCACCACTGGAGTGAGCAAAACTTACAACACAGCAACACTACCGATACCCACCACCGCCAATTTCCATTCAGTAAAGTAAAGACAGCCGCTTGGTGCCTTAACTACTTCGTTGAGGAGGCGCGAAACCAATTCTTGTGCTCGAAAGCTCAATATGGCAAATACATACTTTTTCGGTTCCTCCCTTAACTACGTCACTAAGCAAATCTGATAGCACAGGATCACTCACTCGTGCCTGCTTATGTAATTTCCACTTTTTCCACCAGAAAGAAATATATGAAAAAAAGGCTTCGTTTCTCTTCCATTTTCAAAATAATTTTTAGAGAGCAAATAGATACATAATCGTCTACATGACAAAAGAAGGAACTGACTGGGAGGGACTTAACAGGGGCGGGAGGTAACAAGGAACATGAGTATGAATGTATGTTCCACTATAAATCCAGAACACTTGGGCGGTTCTTCATCAAACTTGGCGCATATGTTTTTTGATATAAAAGAATCAGTGCAGGGGGGTTGACAAAAGTGGGAAGCGGTATTTTACAAGAATGGAGGAAGTTTCAAATTCGTTTCTCTTGCATTTGGTACGACAGCAGTTGTACAACTGGCTAGACGACCAGGGAGATTTCTGAAAGGGGGAATAGGGTGGCCCTTGCAAATGGAGAGGTTCAAAAACGTAAAAAAGGCTTTGTTTCAGTTTATAGGGATTACCGAAAAGAACACAAATTTACAAGTGGCTGGGAGACAACAGGAAAGGGAGCTGATAAAGGGTAGACATATTCACATGAACAACAAGGGTTTTATTTTTTGCATTATGAGAATGTTCGTTACAATAACAGTTAACAGATGACAAGTGATAAGTGGAGTTCTGACTGGAGTGAGCTTGAGTAATGCTAGACTAATATGTATGCTTGGTAGGCTTTGTTAATGATATTTATCTTTCGGGGTTTGAATGTACATGCAACTTAAACTTATTGATATTTTCTTTTTATTAATAAGCTGTCGTACAGTAATCACATGTGTAGCATGTTAACAGCGATACGTTGATAACTTTGATTGCCTGTTTTCGATGACTCTCTGATCTTAATATCAAATTTACACTTAAATTCACTTGAATAACTTAGCCAACACTTATAGATTTCTGATTTTTTTACCCATTTTACCTTATTGAATTGGTGTGTGTAATATTGTTTTTCATTCTTGCAGCCGATTGCTTGTATTTGCGTTTGGAATTTAATCTTAGCTTTGTTATTACTGTTTCAAACTTTTTCTCAATGGAAAGTGAAGATAGCATTTGTGTTGAGTGCAAGGCCGTAGAGAGAGACGCCAGCAAATTAATAACGTGCAATTACTGTTTTGGCGAGGCGCACTACAAATGCCGTAATCTCGTGGGCCAAGCAGCTCGGCGAATAAAGGGTCGGATGTATTTTTGTTCGCATAACTGTTCCAGCATTTACCAACGCATAACAGAGATGCAAAATCAAAAATCTTCGATAGTTGAAACTCTGGCTGCTGAACTTAAGGGAGCAGTATCTGCGGCTGTCTCCCAAGAAATGAATGTCGTTAGGTGCGAGGTACAACAGGTTACTGCAGCTATAGAGAAGTCACAGCAGTTTCTTTCCGATAAATTTGATGCCATAGTGACAGATTTTCAAGAATTGAAGCGAGAAAATGAAAACTTGAAATTGGAAATTGATAAGCTGAAACACACGCAACATGCTACGTCCAAAATTGTGTATAGACTAGAGCACAATGTAGATAGAAGCGCTCGTCAGGCAAATTTAAAAAATGTAATTGTTTTCGGGGTTCCATACCGTCCGGAAGAAAATACATTTGAAATCGCTCATAGGGTTATTGGTTGTTATGGGATAAATGTCGGCCCTGACGCAATTGTGTCGGCTGAGAGGTTCGGTGGGAAAAATAAGTCAAATAATTCGTTGGTTCCGATTCGTGTCACTTTTAAAGACGATAACATTAAAGAACTTGTTTTTACTAAAAAGAAAGAAATTGGGAAACTTCTTTCTTCTTCAGTGAATGAAGGATTTATTGTAAATGGTCAACCGACCACTGTAATAATTCGAGACGAATTGACTCCGTTATCGTTAGAGCTGCTAAATGAAATGCGAGAATACCAGGAAAAACTTAAAATTAAGTATGTTTGGTCGAGCAGAGGAGGTAACATTTTAGTCAAAAAATATGAGCACTCGAAGCCAGAAATGATTAAAACAAGAGAAGATCTATATGAGCTAGTTAACCGTTATAGTAACAAATCACCGTATAAAGAAACTCCTTCTCCCAAAAGAAAGTGTAACAAAAACAATTAACTTGAGTATCAAACTGTGTATTTTTTGTTGTCTATGAATTTATGAGTAAATATGGCTGGTGTAATAAATGTATATCATGATTGTATTGATGACTTTAAGTTGAATTATTGTGTAAACAATGATTCTTATTTCCGAATTGCACAATGGAACATACGAGGAATGAATGAATTTCAAAAATTCGATACCATTCCTTTATTTTTAGATAACATACACGTCTCAATTGATGTGTTTATCGTCGGTGAAACGTGGCTGAAGTCGAACAACTGTGCTTTGTACAATATTCCTGGCTATAATTCGATATTTTCTTGTCGTGAGACATCATCAGGTGGAGTCGCTATGTATGTTAAAGTTGGTTTGAGCTTTAATGTAATAAAAAATGAAACAATCGATGGATTTCATCTAATACATGTTGAAATTAAAAGAAACGGAATTTCTTACGAAGTTGTTGGTCTGTATAGACCTCCATCTTTCGACTTCAATCGTTTTAGCACTGAACTCGAAAACATATTGACAGCTCAAAACAAAAATACTCGTTTCTTTGTTGGCGACATGAACATTCCCGTAAACCTGTCGACTAATAATATTGTTATACGTTATAAAAGTCTCCTTGAGTCTTATAACTTCGCCTGCTCAAATACGATTGTAACACGTCCGTCTAGTAACAACATTCTTGATCATTTTGTTTGCAGCAATGATGATTTGGTAAACACTCGAAATGATACCATTTATACTGATATCAGTGATCATTTAATAGTAGTTTCTACTCTGAAAGTTGATACACCGAAAGAATCTAGAGTCTTAATAAGAAAAATGGTAGATAAAATAAAGCTAGAACTTCTATTTACAAACTTCTTAAATGATTTTGAATGTAGTGATGATGTAAATAATTCAATCACAGCTATTACAGATGCTTATTATAGTTTACTAGAGCAATGTACAAGAACGAGGAGTGAAAAGGCCAATATAAAATCCAAACATTGTCCATGGATGAGTCACTACGTATGGCAGTGGATAAAACTTAAACGTAAATATCATAAAAAATTGAAAAATGATCCTCTCAATGCTCATGTGAAAGATATGTTGAAACATGTTTCCAAAAGAGCTGATGATGCTAAAAGAAAATGTAAAAATGATTATTATAAAAACTTACTTGAGAACACTTGTCATGCAAAGCTATGGAAAAATTTAAATAAAATCATGGGACGCTCTAGACCTGTGACAAGTTTTGAGCTACAAAACAATGGAGTAAAATCTTCTAATAACCTGGAGGTTTGCGAGATTTTCAACAACTTCTTTTCACAAGTTGGGGCCAATCTTGCAAGCAAAATTCCAAAAAGAAATACAAATCCTATAAACAATGTCAATCGGATAGATCAAACTATCTTTCTGCGACCTGCAAATGTGATTGAAGTAACCGAGATAATAAACGAACTGAACGCGAAAAAAAGTTGCGGGCCGGATAATTTTCCAGTAAGTCTAATAAAAAGCAATGCTGCGAAATTTTCTAATATTCTCGCTTTTCTCTTTAATAAAATAATAGAGCAAGGTATATATCCTGATTGCATCAAAATTGCGAGGGTTACACCGGTGTTCAAATCAGGCGATACCACAGATCCGAGTAATTTTCGACCAATTTCGACTCTTTCTGTTTTTAGCAAAATTCTCGAAAAGCTGTTGGTCAACAGATTAGTAAAATTTTTGAATCAGTTTAATTTATTATATAAATTTCAATATGGATTTAGGAAAGGTTGTAGCACTTCGACAGCCATAGTGGAACTAGTCGAATTTTTGTTAGGTAACATTGATAAGAAATGTATTGTTGGTGGGCTCTTTATCGATCTAAAGAAAGCGTTCGATACGTTGGATCACCATATCCTGCTTCAAAAGTTAGAATGTTATGGGATACGGGATCTAGCAAATGACATTATTCGAAGCTACCTAAAGAACAGACGACAATATGTAGCCATCGAGGACTCGCGAAGTTCTCTGCAAACATATAATATTGGTGTCCCACAAGGTAGCAATATCGGGCCACTCTTATTCCTCATCTACATAAACGACCTCGGAAACCTGCCTCTTAAAGGAATACCGAGACTATTCGCGGATGACACAGCAATGTTCTATCCAAATAGTAATGCTTCCACTATTATTTCTGATATAAATGATGATTTGAAAATCCTTATACAGTTTTTCGACTCGAATCTTCTATCTTTGAATTTAGGAAAAACTAAATACATGTTGTTCCGCTCGCCGAGGAAAAAAATTTCCGCACACATAAACCCATCTGTTGGTCAGATAGATATTGACGAGGTACAAACTTTCAAATATCTCGGCTTGGTTTTAGACCCTACGCTTTCTTGGGGAAGCCATATAGATCATATTCACCGAAGACTATCATCTCTTTGTGGGCTACTGTATCGAGTCAGACCGTTTGTTCCGCGGCATGCATTGATCAAATTTTATTTTGGGTGCATTCATTCTCACCTGCAGTATCTAGTCGTTGTTTGGGGCCAAGCCTGCAAATCTAAACTTAAGAAACTGCAAGTTTTACAGAACAGATGCCTTAAAATAATTTATACATTACCACAGTTTTACTCAACGCTCGACTTATACAAGAACTTCATGCATAACGCCTTACCAATACTAGGGTTGCGTGAGTTGCAATCCTGTTTATTTATTTACGATGTTCAGAAAAATACAAACATGCATCATAACATTATTCTGCCGACAAGAACTCATGACCACAACACAAGGTATGCAAACAACTTGGGAAGATCTCGAGCCCTCAGTACCCTTGGTCAAACTCGCATATCTTCTTATGGTCCCTCTGCGTATAATAAAATACCACAACACTTTAAGCTAATCAACAATAGATTGCTATTCAAAACAAGATTGAAACAGTATTTCAAATCTAAAATTAATACTTTTATAATTTAGTTTCGTATCAACCACAAGATAATTTTCGTAAAATTCACTCTATAAATGTCTAGTTAACTTGTTCATTATATTTGTATCTATTTATTTAGTTTTTTGGGATCCCTTCAAAGGAATGAACTTCCACTGGGAATCCCTTTTTGATGTTAGTTTTGTTCAGTATGCATCACTTCCAAACACACCAATAAATTACACTGCTCGGTTTTTTTTGTTCATTATTTGCTTTCTTTTTCATTAGATGAGTCCATTACCAGGGGGCTCGTCCTTAGAGCTTTTTGGTGTGGGGGTAGTGGTGGGCCATTATAAAAAAAAAAAAAAAAAAAAAAAAAAAAAAAAGTGACTGAGAGACAAAGGGGCTCTAATAAGATCGGGCAATCAGCTAGTTTTTTATAAAAAAAATATAAGAAAATTTCTTAAAAATCCGCGAAGACCATGGAGATCCGGGGTCATTTCAAAACATCTTTCTCAAAAAGTGGTCATGTTTTGAACGCTAACGCTTTCCTGACCAGTTTTCAATATTTTTGCATCAATCGAGTCGAGCCAAATAAAGAAAACAATTGATTCTTAAGTGGGCGTTATTGAAAAATTGAAAATAGTGAAACATTGTCTAACTAGACATCCTCGTTTTCTAATTGGTTGGAAAAGACGTCATCAAAGTGATAATATTCAATTTTCAATTCTGTCAATTCTCATTAGATTTCAGAGAGATTTGCTCTAATCAATGAAATTTTCTGCGCATCAACTGCAATAAAGAAAGCTATTGACTTTGGGGTGCGTGCTATTAAAAAATAGAAAATGATGAAGTATGGTCCTGCTAGAAATGCTCGCTTTGTGGTTGGTTGGAATGAGCATTGCTAGGGTAACACGAATGCAGTCGGGGTTCAATGACGCTTTCGATAATTGTTACATCGATACAAATATCTGCTATGAAAAAGCGCATCAATTGAAATCAACTGGAATGGAACACTAATTAACCGCGTAAGTGTATTAAAAACTACGCACAAGATAAAATTGTTTTTGCGATAGTGGTACAATTGTTCAATTGTTTGCCGTTACGGATGGCCAGCTGCAAATGACATGGGATTATTCTGACATACTCTTCCAGACCCAACACTTCAGCGGTGAAATACTATCACTAATACTAAACAGACTGGTGCACCTACACCAAGGCGTTCAGCGTAATACCCCTTTTACAGCAAACGATGAAGATAGTTCACTTCATATCATCTATTAAGTTGGGTCCTGATCTATTCTTCTACCGTTGTTTCTACTGTCCTTGGGGGGCTCCGTAGCTACAAGGTTACCGAGTCTGCTTCGACAAGCGTGGGTTCGAATCTTAGTAGAATCAGGCCATTCGATGTCAAGTGACGTTAGCAGGGGTTTATTCCCAGCCCCTCATTATCCTTCCTTTATACCGAATTCTATATTACCCCGATGAGGCCTCTTGACAGTGCAAAAGTTACTCCTACAGTTTATAACTGGTCAGAGGAACGCAATGAGTCCTCATCAAGAACAGCTATAATATGGGATAGTACTGGCTAGTAGTAAGGAACGAGTGGGTAAAGTAGAGCATATCGCTCACTCAATAAGCGATTATAGCAAAAACAAATGCCCTGGTGCAGGTTTCGTAGCAAACACTCGGACAATATCACAATAGATCTACTATACTGGTCTCAGAGATGAGTCCATACAAGACAAAATGGTGATCCCAAAAAATCTCAAAAAGTGGTTTCCTGATCGGCTTTCAATATTTTTGCACCAACCAATCGGTCGGAAAATCTTCTACGCGTCAAGCCTAATATAGAAAACAATTGGTTTTTAATTGTGCACTATTGAAAAACTGAAAATAATGAAGCATTGTATCGCTAGAAATCCTGGCTACGTGACTGGTTGGAAAAGACATCACCAAATTTGTTTAATTGTTTGTCATTTCGGATGACCAGCTGCAAATGACATGGAATTATACTGACATAATTTTCCAGTTCCAACACTTCAGCAACTGAATAGATGGGCACACTTGCACCAACCCGTTCAGCGTAATTTGCTTTTTGCAGCAAATAATGAAGACTATTCAATGGGTACTGGAGAGCAGCATAACTCGAACGGGACTTTGCCATTCCTTTAACTTTGTCTCCTTTGCCGCGTCTGGACATGTCCAGACAACTCTCAATTTAGGTCGACTACAACAGAAATAGCGTCAAACCGCCGTTTACCGATTTTCCTCTCGGTAACACCAAAGTAACAATCTAATGTAACTAATGAAATGGCAAAACTTGGACGACTTGGAAAAATGGGAACGACTTGGAAATCGTAAGCCGCAGCTAACTGGGCGGGCAAAGCTGCCAAATTAACTGGAACGCAAAGCTGCTGCGATTTGCCGTTTCTCCGATAGGCTCGTTACAACAAGTCGTGCTGGTCTGCAGTTGTTGGTGGGTCACATTTACCGAAAATTACGCTGAACTTGTTGGTGTTAGTGAACCCTTCTACTTTGTGATAAATTTGGATGCTGAAGTTTTGGAATTGGCAGGCATGCCGGTCGTGACAACAAGAAGATATCTCATGTCATTTGCAGCTGGTCATCCGTAACGGCAAACATTTGAACAAACTACTGAATGGAATTACCATCGGTTAAGGTGATGTATTGCCGAACATTCAAGCCTATCTGTTGCCACAGAAAATCGAGAGGCAAAATTGCCCAAATTGCTAACAAATTCAGCAATTGCCGTTTTTTCAGAACGAATATATTCGTATATGTTTAAATTAGCTTAGAACATTTTCTTTGCTTTATTCACCGCATCAGATTATGGTCTAGTGTTATCTGTTGGATATTTGTCCTAAACCGATTAATGTTACGCTCATAGTAGATAGTATTTCAATGTAACAAATTTCAGAAGCAGCACGTCTGCGATTTCTTATTATTTCGTGCATAAAAACTGTCTTTGAAATTCATAAAGTCAACAACGACTACATTAAAGACGGCACGCAACTTTACTCTCTACTCTATAACCCAAGGAAACAACGTTAGAGCTAACACCGTAACATCATTATAAATTCCCAATTTCAATTGGAAAGTGGGAATTATAAATCATGCCTATGCCATCTTGACCAATTCTACCGGTATTAGAATAAGTTGCTAAACTCCCCAAATCATCCAGAGCGTTCATCATTGTTGAGGGTAAAATCGCATCACCATCATCACACGGTCCTTTTCAGGGCCACCAAATTATCTCATATGAGTCAGACAATCATACAAGAATAATTTCGTCGCAAGAGAAGTGTGTGGTGCAAATGTAGAATGATAGAACTGGAGAATAAAACAAAACTAGACATTAGACTGCCTAATAACATTTTTTCTTTACATTTACCAGCATGCCATCCCGTAAAAAAATTTCCATTAAGTTTTGTAATAGAAACAAAACTGTTTTTATTATAGACATTGAAACTTATGGTAAATTTATTGTAAAACTATCTCAAGTTTAAATTTTATTCATATTTTTGTTTCTTATTTTATGTAATAGAATTTTCAATATTTCATCGCAATTTTACTGCCTTTTTAATTAAATTTTGTTTTTTCGCTTATAAAAATTTACCATAAAAGGACGATAACTTTTACTGTAAATGAAAATTTTTGTTCGGAAAAAATTAGATCTTTTATTGTTAAGATACTTAGCAACCCGTCATTTTTATAGTAAAATTTCTCAAAGCCATGAAAGTTATGGTCAACTACAATAAGTTTGATGGTTTCGTTATCTTTTTTGACGATAAATTTTATTGTTTTTACTGTATTTTGTATCATACTGTTACAGTTATTTTTATCTACGTGTTGCGGTTATTTTTTTCCGGGATGCCATGTCAGACACAAACCAATACCATCGTTCCATACTGTTTCTGTATCGATAGTGCTTTTTTCTTGTAAGTGTCGAGACTAGCCCGAAGACGTACATGATCGTAAGCAAACATTTTCGTACGTCAGCTGACCATTCATACAAAATGTCGTGTAGAAATGACAAGCATTTGCCGCCTTTTGCTTACAGTTATAGTTTGAATAGTACGGGGAAGTGATAGAGAATAAGGTGTAGTGCGGACCTTCTTATTTAAAATCGTGTTGTTTTGGGGGAAAGCTGTATGTTTGGTTTACGTGCGCAACAGCAAAAGAGAATACAAAAAAGTGTCTCCAAGACTGGTGACATTTTCTCCCCGATACCGAAGAGCATCTGACCAGGGGTGTGAAATTATCAAAATTTTGCGAACAATTTGAAACCAGCCAGCATATCGAAAATAACAGCTAATAATAGTTAAAATATAACTAAAAGGCTGTATTTAGCTGCTTTCTAATTAGTTTCAGTTGTTTTAAAATGAATCAACCTTTTAGTAGGTACCAGAACCAAAAGTACCAAAACCAATGAGTGGGACATGGACAATGTATGTAGTTTGACAGCCACACCACCCCTCTGCATATGACACGTAGAACAAAAGATGTTTTCGTTGTGCTTGCATTTCTTTTCGGTGCTTATGTAGCAGTAATATGTCGCAAGACTGGTAGCAAGAAAAATGGTATAAGTCTTCAAATTTTTGTCACCAACCAGTACATTTTACGTCCCTGTTCACGAGTGCGTTTTCTGTTGTTCCGACGGTAGGTTCGAGAAAACTAGATTTTCCTGAATATTTATCTACTTCAAAACTTCCTATCTCAGCAAATGAGAATCTCTTGGCAAATATTTTTAAGTATATTTTTTATGTGAGACTACGTTCTACTGTTAAGTAGTGTTATTTAAAAAAAAAATTAAAATGCAAATGTGACGAAGTGGTTAGATTTTGAGCGCTAATAAATTGGGCAATATTCAACTGATTTTTCAACATTTTTGCACCAATAAGGCCATTGCAAATCATTTTCAATGTTTTTGTCAACCCTCCCCTTAGAAATTGGCTTGAAAAATCGGGGGGCAAAAAAATAATTTGTAGGATATGAGTTGAATTTTTTTTATAAAATCAATTGTCTGTGGCCTCTACAGCCTGAAACCTCGAAAAATGAGTGTACGAGTTGAGTTTACGCTTCTAGTATGAAATAAAAATGGAAGTTCAAACAGTGAAATTTCCGAAACTCGGCCAAAAAAATTTTCTTTCGTTTTTGTCTTTTAGTCCGTAGATTTTTGCATGAAAAATAATAACGTATTTATTAAACGCAACAATAGATTTGGTTTTCACGTTTAAACTTTAAGTAAATATGCCCAAAATCCATTTTTTTTGCTCGATTAAACAATTCTATTTGTTTTTTTTTCGCCCTTCCCCCTTTTCAGTGGCCCAACACCGGAGGGACAAAAACTTTTTTTAACATTTGTAATGGCCTAATCGATCGGAAAATTTTCTACACGTCGACTCCAATAAAGAAAACTTTTGAATTTTAGATGCGTGCTATTGAATGATTGCCATATGCCATTTCATGTCTTGGTTTGGTCATTTTCAGTCCTCCTGCTTACAAAACAATTATTTTACTAACACGGACATAAGTTTGATCATTGTCAGTGTAATTGCAAACAAACGTGCACTTGCTGAAGAGCGAATTTTTCTTTTCGCTTTAGAAGATTTAGCTGAAACCTTCTTTCGAGTCGTTTTCTCCACATTTTCTCAATTTCCCAAGCACGACAAAACTGTATCTGTATCACAGTATCTTAACCGATTTATTGAACCGAATTTTGTTGTCACAAATATTTTATTTTCATCAATATTTTTATCAGAGTATTAGTTTTGCTCAAAGCGCTCCGCTAAATTAAAAATCATTGCATTCAGAGCAGGGATAAAAATTGCTTCACGGCAGTGAGATTCAACGTTTTTATTTGATAAGTTGAATTTCTTTGTCTGTCTACCTTTGTCTGTTTGTAATTCTGGGAATGATCAGAAAATTGTCGAAAACTTTTTATAGTATTTTTCGGCTGCTGTAAAGATTTTGTAGGACTCTAGATCTATGAGCGTTCGGTTTGTCCTTCAGTTGTTCGATAACATTTCTGATGTTTCTTAAGGCAGAGATGAAATCGACTGACTTTTCTTGCAGTACAATTAAAAAAGGAAGTGTGAGTATCAATGAGTTTTCGCACACCAGAAGCGCTATCAAAAACTTCGACCTTTCAAGCGCCCTCCCTTGCTTTTTTTCGCATACCTCTTCCAAACTTACACAAATTGGTTTCAAAATATTCACTTATGGTTCCCAAGCAGTTTCTGATAGCAAGGATATTCAAAGAATTTAACAAAGTCAAAGTAAGTTGATAGCTAGCGCAGTGTATCAGCCACTACTGTTAACGGGAAGCCATATTGACCACGCTGGTTTACTACTTCCGTAACAACATTTGCAATCTTCGGCAAATAAATGTCTCTCTAACACAATCTGCAACTTATTGGCAAAACATTTCCACAAAAGTGCACTTAACGCCAGCATTTCTGGTGCTTTGATTCTTCGGTCCTACCGTAGCAGGCTTGCAATCATCCTGGTAAATTTACATAATCTACTAAATATTTATTTGCTTATTTGCAGTTACTTCACGGTGTAGCGTCGTGATCACGTTGCTCTACCAAACCAGACTAGCTATTACGTAGAAGAGAGGGAAAAAGAAAGAAACATTCCACTCTAGTAAGATGGAAATCGTCCTATCATCGAGCGAAGGAAGCGATTTGTTACGCGCGTATAAACTACCCCGGAATGATTACGCCCTGAGTGCCTGCCCAGCTGCCGATACGAGCACGTGACGTTCGCTGCCTTGGCGAAGGCGAAGCTGCTGGTCCTCCGTCCAATCTCTCTGTGGGGTAAAATGAAACCGTAGTTGGTCCGAAAGGAATTCATGTTCATCAAAAAGCTCGATAACTTTTATCGAACGGGTAAAAGTTTTTGTTTCCCTGGCGAAACGTGACTGATTTTACTTCAGTGTCCTCGCCAAAAAAAAAAAAAAACGACAGTCAGTGTAGGGAAAATAAACGAATACGAGTTATCAAAGCCTTCTACAGTAGAATAAAGAACATCGTTTCACATGTGGAATCGCACTCGGCAAACTTCTATTTTGAATCCAAAACGGAAGCTTTGTTAGTATCCAGTAAATATTTGGATTTTTTGTTACAAATTTACACTGTATGCATAAGATATGCACCGTAGTGGAAGGTTCTATCAGGAGTTTGCAACGAGGCGAGTGTGGGCGGTTCTTGACATGCATTGCCCGGGGCTAAGAGCTTTAAATTTAATCCACTGACTGCCAGGAGAATCCGACACCATTCGAGCTCACCAGAGAAGTAACGCAGTTGGGTAGATAAATCACGTACCGTAAACGTGACTTATTGGCACCATAAAATTTTATCAAATTTATAGATATGAAATATGGTTCCGATTTCTTGCGGAATTTAGGAGGCACACAAATTAGTCCTTCGAGGATGCTAACCTGCAACAATTTGTCCGTTAAATTGCAGTTCTTGCGATAAGAGATTTCACGAGACGTGATGTTAATAATGACAAAATATACGAAAGAAGGCAAGCGTTGAATTTCGCTAGGTCATCTTGACAGTTTACTCTGCGTCCTTCCGGGGGCCGTGACCAGACCCGTATCGATCGAATGTTTCCGTTCTACAGGCGAAAAGGCACAACAATTAAGAAAGCGATTGCTGACCCAGACAATGGAGTGGACTGAGTTCTCCTTGCTGGGACACAATTCTGCCACATATAGAATGACTCGCTGAAAATACTTCCTGGTAGTTCCAACCAAAAATAACACTAAACTGACTCAGCGAATTTATCAAGCTGGTGGTCGACAGCGTAAATGTCATGAACCGGTACAATTTCGGTTCTTGTTGGGAAAACAATTTGAGTTGCGCTTGCGGGAAAACGGTTCGGACAATTCGCTTCCAAAACACTCAAATTGCATTCGGACGTCCGGTAAATTATTTTTCAGCACTAATGAGGTCCATATACTTGAGACGAAACTTTTCCGCTCGGTTGCTTCTTGGTTGAGTTGAGCGAAGAAATGCAATCGTGTAACTCGTGGTAATTTACAGCATCCATTAGGAACTTTACGGGTTTTGTTTCGAAGGTTAGAGAGGTAAAGTTTACGCCGCCTGCCCGCGCCGGTTCGGTGTGAAGAATGTGAATAAAGTTTCGCATCAGCAACGTGACATTGACGGACCGGACTGGGTCGGATAGAGCGAGAAGTGTGCGACGTGGACAACTCCCAAGGATGATTCACAAATTTATAAGGTTTAAACTTTGTGCAGAAACTATTTGCGGTTTCAAACTAAATCTGGCAATAAAATGCTTATCTCATTTGGAGCTCACCTTACAATTTAATGTTAATTTCATTGTTCTACATACATTTTAAATAGGATTTAATCCTATAAAATGCCATATAGAAATTAGCTAATTTGCTTGCTCTTCAGAACATCATACGAGAGAAGATTCCACGCAGCAAACGACAGACCATGCAAGGCTCAATTTACGTTCGGACAGTTCGCATGGCGTACGACAGCAGGCAGAAATATCAGAAGCACAAACAGGGACCGACCGTGTCAGCCTCAATTACTTCCGCAATTCGCCTAAAGACAACAATAACAATCATGTCAAAGGATGTGGCTTCTTCTGCACGAGACTTTAGTACAGGTATGATAAATTATCGTAGAGCCTCCAGTCAATTCTGCTGCTTGTCTTTATCTGCCCGAGACGGATAAAGGCCTATGTCTTATGAACGATTTGCAACGAATGGCGACTTCGTGACGTTCGACGGTGACACAAAGGGGAAATGCGGCTGCTGCTGTGGTGCTAGAGCCTTACCGAGTATTGTTTGGCTTCTCGACGGGCAGATCCGACCGAGCAAACTTTTGATGAGACACCACCACCACTGGCGAAAAGCAATGCGAACCGATATTAATCATTGTCTGATTAGCCTTTCTTGTCTGGGGTTGGCAGCACAGATTACGTCGGGACTAGCGTAATCAAAGTCGTCCAGTCCGCAACGGTCCTGAACGGCGATGGAAATGATGCTTGGGAAGAATGGAATTGATTAAGTCATTATCAGGACAGATTGCCCGGTACGGATGGAAAGGATAGCTTAGTGTATTGATTAGTGCTGGAGGGCACTTTTGTTACTAAGTTTCAATTGGACGACAACTTTCTGCTTTGTTGCGATATTCATAACTGGGAATAAAAGCAGATTTCATCAGAGATTTGCCCAAATTGAATTAATTTTATGACACTATAAATACAATAGTGACAGTCTGGATTGATAATGAAGAAAAGAGTTGAACTGCTAAATAGTTTCTCCACTTAGTAAAGATTTAATTTATAATACCAATTGCGTTTCTTCTAGAGGGAATCATACGTTAGATTGTATTTCCAACAAAAAAATCTACTGAGTTTCGGAAAAATTGAAATTTGACCGAAATCCTCTTTCAAATAAATATGCACGAAACATAGACATCGGTTCGTATCATATTCTAAAAGAACACATCAAAATAGTTACGGTTCTGTTTCATATTCACTCAAACGTAAATGGTACAATAGCTATAAAATCCTCAAATTTCATCCACAAAATCTATCCAAACGGAAGCAACTGTATACTGACTGATCCAATTATTACACGGAAGCACCGCATAATATGTGGAAACAACGGAGAACGGCCATTACTGAATGATTGAACGATTATAATAAAGTTACATTATGGATGATTGCCGCGTCTAATTTTGTGGGCATCCGTTCAGTGGTTGATTTTAATTCGATTTGCGGTGTGCAACTTTCATAGCAGTTCACTAGGATAACTAAACACTGATTGCCTAATTACGCTTTATCAAGTCAAACCAATCACTATTAATTTCTGTCAATGCTGATCAAGCATTCAGCTGTTTGTTCCTAGTTTTATGCTCTGACCTTTGCCGTTATAGGTACTAGTTTAATAGCTTTCTGTTGGTTTAATGGTTTTGTTGATATTCAACTTTACAAACAAATAATATTGATCCATTACCTACCATTTGAGCAGGCTGATGTCGTAGGAGGAATCTTTATTGCTTTGTCCATCACACTTGCAATAATATTTTCTGTTCACATTGAAGCGTAAGATACGAGCGTTTATTCTGAAGATAAGACAAAATTAGTTCAAGTAACATATCGGTTATCCCATCTGAAGTGAACCGGTACCGGTTACAATCACCCATCTGGATTTCATACATTCAACAGTTACGGATCAACAGTCTCTGGTTCAGCAGAATAAGTCGCCAACTGCCGTCATATTTATTTTTGTAGTATAATGTGTACCTGCACTAGAATATTGAAATTAAATTAATTTTGATCCATAATGGAACGATAGACTGACGGCAGACAATGTTTACAAAGCGGCTCTGTAAGTATTAGTACAACCTACGTTTTCCACGGGTTGCTGTAATCGTGTATTCTTTGCATCTGTCAAAAACATGTGGTTTCAATAAATTAGTTGCCGATTTGTTTGCAATAGCCGCGTACGGTACGATGAATTTAAGAAATAAAGTCAGTAGCGTAATTTCAATAATATGCTTTAATAATCGCTTTTCAGTGATATTAAAGTTCACGGATCGGAAGGTAAGTGTGTTTTAGTCAAATCAACACTTTTGGAGTATTCATTATTATGTTACGTCGTTTATCCCCAATAAGAAGAAACCCAAGCAACCAAAAGTTCGAATTTTACTTAAGAAAGGAACTTGGAAGTTCATATTTGGTTCAAATTTAGTTCCACAGAACTTTCTTGCTGAACAACCAGACACTACATTTGTAAACCGAACTTCATTCTCAATAAAATAATGTCTGTAGCAACTTAAAAGTTCAACATGCAAAGTTACAACCAGGGACGTAAAATGTATTGGTTGGTGACAAAAATTTGAAGACATTTACCATCCTTTGTTGCTACCAGTCTTGCGACATGTTACTGGTACACAAGCACCGAAAAGAAATGAAAGAACAACGGAAACATCTCTTGATGTACATGTCAAACATGCTTCGATATCGGGGAGAAAATGTCACCAGTTTTGGAGACACTTTTTTGTATTCTCTTTGCTGTTGCGCACGTAAACCAAACATACAGCTTTCCCCCATACAACGCGGTTTTAAATAAGGCCCCCAATACACCTTATTCTTTATCACTGCTCCATACATGCATAAATGCATGTCATTTCTACACGACATTTTGTATGAATGGTCGACTGACATACGAAAATGTTCGCTTATTATCATGTACGTATTCGGGATAGTCTCGACACGTGCAAGAGATAGGCACTATCGATACAGAAACAGAACAGTGCGATGGTATTGGTTATAGTATGACATGGCATTGCATGCTGGAAAATGTAAAGAAAAAATGTAACCGTTTCGGCCCCTAGTTCCAACATGCAACTTGAAAGTAACTAAGAGTTCGGATAATGGCGTCTAAGGAAGGTTAATAAACTTTATGCCTTTGGATCTATAGCTTGCTAAACAGCTTTACCTGTAATTAACCAAACTTTAGAGCTGCCTTGAATTCGCTGCACAGAGCGCTAAGCAGCTTCTAAAGAAACTTTTGTCAAAATTTTATAAGATAACACTTATTTCTATTTTTAAATTTTTTTTTATTTTTGACCTCCGCTTCCCCTCCTAACTTCTGTAAACTCGGTTCATGCGATTAAGATAGACCATATAAAAAAAGTCTAACTAACACCGACCGCTGCTGGATTTGAACCCGAGCGTTCCGCGTTGCAGCCTATCCTGATGCATAGCGCCATCTCTGACGCCGCTAGTGACATGAATTTTGCCGATGAGTTGTTCTTGAGTGTAAAGCAGTTTCGGGGCAGTGGTAAGTGAGAAATTAGCACATTGAGTAAAATCAATGCAAATAGCATATTCCAGAAACGGAGCAGTGGTATGTATCTAAGTCACCGAAAGGGAGTACTCGAGTTCAAATCCCCCGAGGTTTGGTTCGTGGTGTGTGGTAAGTTACAATAAATTAATATTTATAAACAGCAGTCGATTAGTCTTCTGATGAACTTTCATCAAATAAAATAATTGATATTGGTTATCACTATTAACCGAAATTAAATGCCCTAGTTTAAATGGGAAATGTCATGAATCTACAACAAAACAGGAAGAAGTGGGAAAATTCCCCCAATCTTTTAATTTGAAGATTATTGGAGTTTCTTTTTGAGCTGAATAGTGTTCTATATAGCGACTTAAGAGAACTTTTTGCGAACTTTCTAGTTCTGTCAGAAGTTGCTTTGTATTCCCTTTGAAGTTTAATCATCAAATACGAACTTGAAAGTACGGTTAATTACTTAAAAATTAAGCTGAATAGAGTTCTATTCATTATC
The DNA here is from genome assembly GCF_943734655.1 of Sabethes cyaneus. Lineage (NCBI taxonomy): Eukaryota > Metazoa > Arthropoda > Insecta > Diptera > Culicidae > Sabethes > Sabethes cyaneus. Next base: position 224,764,491 of record NC_071355.1, read on the forward strand.
ATTTCGTTGGCTGATTAAGCTAAAAATGCCCTTTTTTCGGAACTTTTGGTTACTTGGGAACTATCCAGTGCTCGAAAATTTGGATGTCGGGTCTTTTCTCTTCGCAAGATGCTTCGATCAAGGAGCATACGCCACCGCACAATCCTGACGATGTACAAAATGAAGACCGCTGCTCTACGAACTAGAGACTGTAACTTTGCTTATGAAAGGTGTTGCGGACTATTTTTGGCGGGGTACAAACGGACAGCGGAGACTGGGGTAGGTGTATGAACCACGAGTATAGCACTACTTGGATAATTCCCATCCTGGCGAAAGTTGAGAGACTACGTTGGGCCGGCCACGTCGCAAGTGTGCCGGAGAACAGTGCAGTGAAATCTGTTCTCTGTAAGAAGCCCACCACTGGGTAGATTACTAACATTGACTTACATAACTGTGTCTCCACATCAAGTATACCCCAAGGTTGCAATCTAAGGTCTCTGCTATCATCTGTAGTTTTCAATGATATCTGTTTCATCATACATACGGACATTGGCGTAACTAACGATCAATTCTAGGGGGGCAATAGCCCGTTTTATTCCATTGGCTTATTAAAATGACATGAACATTAATGAATAGAATCTTATAAAAGTGATGCAAATGAAAATTGCTCTCAAGCTTTTGTAACCTCTAGCTCACTAACTCTGGTATTTTTAAATTAAACAAAATAGATTTGATTTTTCTAGAGGGCGCTAGATCTCTCCTAAACCCCCACCTCCCCGCTAGTTGCACTAAAATGCATATGGACGATCTCAAACTGTTTCTCTTGACTCTGAATCCCACGAGGTTGATTTCTACTGTTCTTTATATCGATAAAAATAGAGTAAATACCATTCATCTACCCCCCCAAACTGCCTGAAACAGATATCCCGAGCAGCAGTTTAGGTTTTATTACGCTCTTCTAGTGGTTTTCATGACCAAGTTCACAAAACCGCTAAGAAAACTATGAGCTGCACCAAAACCTTCCGATGACCACTATAAAACTTCCTTCAGACGAAGAGGTCCACTCTTCATATGGTTATATCTCTTGAAGAATTAGGACATAAGCTCAAGCCGGTTTATTACGCTCTACTCGAAGCAGAAGTAAAACCGATTAATATGCTTTTCACTGCATGATGGCAACCGCCATAATCAAATGAAGTTTTTCGCAATAAAACATTTTTTTCCATGTGTGGACTCATTACTGCGACCAGTATGGTTGATCTATTGTAATGTCGCCCGGGTGTTTGCTGTATGACCTGTACTGCATTTCTTTTTGCTATAATCGCTATTGAGTGAGCGATATGTTTATTAAACTGTATGCGTGCTTGCGTGTATTGGGGTTTACCCTTCCTTCAAAGCTTGATCTACTTTACCCACTTATTCCTCGCTGCCAGCACTATCCCATATTATAGCCGTCCCTGGCGAGGAGTCATTCGTACCTCTGACCAGTACACTTAACTATAGGAGGGACATTTGTACTGTCAAGAGACTTCAGGGGGTAAAGGTAAAATTCAGCACGATGTAAGGGTGAATGGAGGGGCCTGAGAATAAACCCATGCTAAAGTCACTTGACATCGAATGGCTTGATTCGAACCCACGACCACTCGCTTGTCAAAGCAGACTCGGTAACCTTGCGGCTACGGAGCCCCCTTTATGCTTTATGCTATAAAGCATAAAGCTTGCTGCGTAAAAAGCAAAATCACCCAGACAGCTTTATTAACTTGAAAATATATAGCCGTGAGCAGAAAAGGTAAAGTTTTATTGTAATATACAACAAATTTTCAGCAGTTTCCGTTGTTGTGCAGCATGTGCGCATTAAATATTATCGTCCATAATGGAATTATGGCAATTTTTAAAAACCAGTTCAAAAACCAATTTTATTTTATTTTTCTCGACAGTCAGCTTACTTTTCACTTGGGAAAGAGTAAATGTTTAATGCGAAAAATGTAGACTTAGGCAAACTGAAAAATTCTTTATATTAGGCCAAAAATATAAACTTAGCGAAGGTGAGACCTAAATCTACATTTTTCGCATTAAACATTTACTCTTCTCCGAAACCAGTTGTTTAAACAAAATAAATATATTCGATTAGTCAATATTAATTTCAATATCATTATAGTTGCATCCTGATGTGAAAGTCGATCAACAATAACGTCCTTTCTGCAACTCACATTTTGCTTTGATGAACTGTTGTTTGGCGACAAAATGAAATGCTAGAAAACGGTAATCTGGCCTCGGATAAAAAATTATTTTGGTGTTGAACTCCAATATTCTGCATCATAGCAGCAATAAATCGCGTCAAACGCGAATATCTGTTTACGGTCCTTCTGCATATAATAAAATTCCAGAGCACTTTAAGCGATCAACTATGCTATTTAAGAAATGCTTGAAACAGTATTACAAGTCTAAAGTCAATACATTCGTAATTTAATTTCGAATCAACCACAGCTTAATGTTTGTAAATATGTACACTCTATAAATGTTTAGGTAAAAATATTTCTTATTTGTAACCTATATTGTAAAATTCACTATTTATGTTTATTTAGATTTTTGGGATCCCTTCAAAGGAACAAAGTTCCACTGGGAATCCCCTTTTCGAAGTTATTATGTCCAAAAAAAAATCTGTTTCCTCAGGCTGTTACCATATTAGGAATAGCACCATCAAATTAACAGTTGTATTGCGGTTTAACAAACAACCGCAATTATGATCAATTTTGATTGGTGCGCCATATTGTATTGCCACTTATAGTAAGTTTATAACATATGTGTGACTGTCATCTAATCGTATCGTGGTAATACCAGCAACCACAGTAAACTTGCTTTATTATCAGCTTTACTTTAGTTTTATAGTTAGCTATAAGTGGTTTTTGACTTTTGTCATCTTGGATTTTGCGCAACACCATGATAATGATTCACCAGAGGTAATGATTCATACCGCAATAAAATCTTAATGAAATTTAAATAACGCCAAGCGGCTTTAAAATTTTACTTGGGATGTACGGAGAACATAGACTATACTATTGGAATATTTATAATGAAAATTAGATGGGACATGACTGCATTGTTGACGTAGAACTACGTACGGTAGGTTTTTGCTCTAAAACGAAGATCGAAGATTGACATTGAATTATTTTCAGAACTTTGGGTTTTGTTATGTCTGCAACAACAACAACTAACTCTGGCACTGTACAGGCAAACGTATGCAACTATACCAAAAGTTTACTAATGGGTTATACTTTATTGTCCGAAAGTTTGAAAAGAACTGGTCAATTAGGTAATTTTCTACAGCGTTTCTTCCGTAATGCAATTTGAGGTGGGACACCCTTTATCCATGATTAAAAGAATAAGCTATTAATCACCGCTTAAAATTCAATCGATGCACGTCTTTTTATTTCCGAAAGAGCGCACGCATATTGACAGTAGCTAAAGATTCAAACTTTAACATAAGCTATCGAAAGGATAAAATGTACTTTAATATCTGTCCCAGTTTGTCGGATGTTTAAGTAAACATTTTTAATGAGTCTCTCAAAACTGAATACGAACATCTTACTCGTTGCGGCGCCAGTGACTGGAAGTGATCACAAGTTTTCCCTTTTCAAAAGAATATAGATACTGAGAAAGAACTGCCATGTCATTGCATCATTAACGACATGCAAGTAATGATATTTAAACAGCAACATATGTCACACCAAAGTTCGTTGATGGTGTCAGAAAACGACTCACATGATATAAGTTCATCCATTTTCATATCAAAAGTATTTGGCTTGCATGAATTGCTACACGATATTTAACCCGGATTGCTAGGTTGAATTTGTTTCTTTGATCGTTAATAATGTTATGTTATTTATGCTTTAATTTAAACTAGGATTTAGACTATTTTATTCAAAGGGATGGTGTATGATAATTCATTGGTTCAGAGTTCAGTCTCAGATTCAGAGTTCCATCTGAAAATATACAGTACCTTAAAGCTTTCCTGCAATCTTTTATCGACTGGTAATTCACTCAATGAAGTTTCTTTCGGCTTACTGCAAAGACTGCTTTTAAAGCTTTCCACCATTTTTTACAATACTCTCAAAGTTAATCAATCTAGCAACATTATCTTCACACGAATTCACCGAAAAGTTTATTCGAACCGCAACATTGTTCATTGCCTCCTGATACATTCTGTGCCATATAGTTACAACCACTTTGCGTAGGTTCAATCAGTTTAAGGGAGACTTCAAAAGGCTGTTTCAATTGCGAAAGCATATCCAATGCTTTCTTGCAAGAGCTGTCTGCTATTAAATTACATTCCAACTTTCCATTTCTCTCCTGTATCGAAGCAATCCTCCCAAACCACAAGTCAAACAGATTATATCCGATTCAGGAGATAAGCGGTAACGGGACGGATAGCTGTTTGTTAGTTGTCACATGGAAAAGGCTTTAGTCATTTCTACTGAAGATCATGCTCCCTCGTTTCTACTTTGTATGACCAAGCGCCTCCTCCGTTTGCTGTTGAAATTGTTGAAATCATATCTTACAATTTAAGCCATTTAATTGCAAAGGCTATCAAAGGCTACCTAAATAAAATCACGTGTTTACTAGAATAAATCAAAGTGTGTTGTGTAAAATCTATTACAAAGGTAACAACGACCAGTGAAACTTTCACAAAGTACCGCACCCGGAAGCAATAAGCGCTGTTCGGTGGCAGTAACTTATTATTTCTTATTATTTATATCGGCGACCCACCCGGATGGGAAGACATTGAAAACTTTGTCCTTCAGCAGGCAAACGTAGCAAAAGAAATTTCGTTTTTTTATTTCATTTTTTGCTACACTGAGTTTCACTTAAACTCGCTTGCACATGCAGTCTTCCGTAGAGATAAATCAGTTTCAATGTTTCTTCACTGCGGTGAATTATCACTTTCTGTACAATTAATGACATTATTTTCAATAAAACTTTTTATTGCTTCGCTATTGCCAAATTGCGTCATTTATATTGTGAAATATTTAGTATCAATGAAGGCAAATGCATGAACTTTTACACACACAAAAACCATCATGACCTATTTTCCCTTTCATTGAAAGTGAAGTGTATTCGCTTTAATATTAAAACACCTTCTATACCAACAGCTCGACTCGAGCAGCGTTGTAATCAAACCAAATGGATCCATTCGAATGCAGCGAAACCGATACAAAGTCGCCAAGTTTCGCACATTTTAGCAGTAAATAGCAATAACAGTCAAGCTATTCAACGTTCTCGCACCATTATCTTCTCCATCGGGTGAGAAAACGATTCCACCAGAAGAGCTTTCGTTGTTCAAGGTGTCTAGTGGATAACTGTAGAAAATCGCCCCACTTACCTAGATACGTGCTGTTCGTGAGTACCCAGAAGATTTTAAGTGGATCTACCATCACTTTCGGCGGGTGACTGTGATGAAGACACTGAAAGCACAGAAAAACCGCCACTAGTCAGCAGCAGCAACAGCAGCAGCAGCAGTGGTATCCTTTCCTGCGGGGGAAGAGCACTCTTTCGGCGCGGTACAACACTTGGGGCCAAAGTGACACTAGCAACAGCAACAGACGCCACAAGGGAAGCTCGAACTTCAAAGGTAAAACCGCCGGGAAAAACATCAAGCACATTACAAATTCCACCCATGTATGCTCAATCAACTTCATCGCACTGGGGATGGTTTTTGGGACCTTTCACCAAGCATGCCAAAGATGATGGGCTTGGTTGGTGGAGGTTGATGGAATGCGAGAAAACTATTTTATCCACTAATGAGCATAATCCAGAACCGTTCAGAGGAACGATCGAACATTCCGAAAACACTCAGCCACAATCGTGCACTTAATTCAAATCAGGACCATCAGGATTGCATAATCCCGTTGACACCCACACGGTATCCTTGTTTATTAATAATAGACCATATCCGGATTCATTTGCATTCCGTCTCACGTCGGATCGATTTCTTTCGGTTGACTACGACGATGGGATTAAATCCAATTAATTTATATGCAACTCATTCAACATGTGGAAGAAACCCGCAACTGTCGGCACTAATTTAGCTTCCAGACCGACCGAGTCATCAGAGTAAATAAGCACTGACGCGGAACACGCGATTCTGTCGCCTATTCGTAACCCGAACACACGTTAATAATAATAATCCGACCCGCGAACCGACCACGTACCTGCACCGTATGCAACTGATTGTGCTTTTGGGAGGCGGTAGGTTGCTAACAGCATCCATCGCGCCAAAACTTTCCAGGATCGAACGCTCTCTCTCTCTCTCTTGCTCTGATTAGCACGCGTGCACTCTCCCATAACCGGGCACACTTTTCGGCACCGAACGTCCTTCATGAGTTCCGTGGGAATCAAAACAAACAGCACTCACGGGAAGCTTACAGCCCGCGTGGATGCGTTCTGCGCAGAAGTCGGGTCTCTTTTCCCCTGCACCGGAACTCGCCGGAGTTCACGCGACAGGAAGAGGCTGTTGAAAGAGTGTGTTTCTGTGTGCTGTCGTTCAAAAAGTTACAATCTTTAATTAAAGTAATTATGCATAGAAAACAACCGCCTGAGCCATGTTCTACTTGTTCTTCTTCTTCGCGTTCGTTGTTCTCTGATTTGGCTCTAAAAACTTTTACCATTGAGATTGAAACGACAGTCAGCCAGATAGTTAACCGAACAGCGGGGTTAAACAAAAATGTCATGTAATTAAAATTGTGTGAATGTGATCTGGCAAAAAACTTTTACTTTGTCAAACTATGAAAATTACAAATTTCGGAAGGGAATTTTCAAACGTTTCAAATAGAATAGATGGTAGGTGAATCGAGATGAAAAAAAAACATGGAGTATCCAATTTCTTCTGTCCTTCTGTGTGGCGAATAGAATTGCTCGCTTACAAAGCAACAACCAGTCGCAGTCCCAGTGTGGTGGTTGGAACAATGGAGTTGTCCTATGCACATTCGCATAGACTAGACCGAAAAAAAACCCTTCCTGGAAAACACGAGACCAAATGTCGTCGCTGAGCTGCTCTGCCTTTGTCGTCGCCGCAGCCCAAACAGCAGCCAGTCGGGTCGGTGATAGGCTTGTTTTAATTAAAAGTTTTTCGATTCGATTCGCTAACAATGCAATAAATGGCGGTGGAGCGTCGACTACGATGGCTATGGCCATGGCTGGTTGGCTGGCAGGTTCGCTGGCTGCGTGCAACAGTATCCGATATCAAGCTGATAACAGGAATGAACAGTTTCGTTCGATTGACCGGCTGAATAGAAAATAGCGGCAGTGAATTCCTGCCGAGCAAGGATGATCAAACGGTTATTAGGAAAAAAAAAATTCCGGAAACCTCTACCGCGTTGTTCAGACACAAAGCAAAAATTTCGTTACTTCGCATTGTGTGTATTTCAGTTGCTGGTTTTATCCGTGGCTATTATGTTCGATTTAATTGCGGGTTTATTAGTTGTTATCTGATGAGAAGTTATAAACCGTTAAAGCTGGATATCATAAATTAAAGATAATAATCCAAATTCGGGCAGCGTCAAATTTATCTAGCATACATGTATCATGTTTACCAAAAATATGCAAATTTGGAATTATATATGCATTGAATTAGACACTCATAAACAACTACCTTACACTATTCGTGTTTAGATATGCAGTGAAACTTACTATCATATCAGAGAAACAAATAAAAAAACAATTTATGACTTTCATCCTTATCTTGCTTTTCATTTTCAAAACCAATAATTTCTCGCCCATATTGCCTTCAGAAATACATAGTATTTGTTCAAGCAGGTTGAGTACCGACCACGACAAGAACTTGAAATAAAAATCCCATTTTTTTAGCTATAACTTAGTCAATCTTCATAAAGCTAATATTCAGAAAACTAGTGCTTGATAGGGATTGGAAATCTAACTTCACAAACTTTTTTTCCGTTTTCTCCCTCAATAGTTTAGAGCCGGGGTTACTCTTTCCGTATCAAGAATTCATCTGTACACCAACTAATTCCATGACACTCATAAGCTAGCTACGCTCTGGTTGAGCCATTTACCTAGCATGTTGGGCCACTCTATTTTTGGTGCTGATAGGGTCTTTGAAGAGAACAGATTTCGTCACTTTATCGTTTGACATTCTCGCGACGTGGACGGCCTATCGTCACCTCCCAACTTTCGCCATGTGTACGAGGAACGACGGCAACAAATACGGAAATGGTTACGGGTAAACGATTAGAATTCGATAGCTTGAAGTGACCGAATCCTCCACGAACCGGCATGAGTTGGCTTGCTCGCTTGGGAACTACATCGATTGGTAGGGGAGAACGCAGCTGTTCAGAAAGTCTAAAACAAGTGAGCCCCACGTAGTAGACTCTACTACAGAGGCTTCCTTCAAGTTTTACAGAACACGGAATCGCTTTCGCAATGCTGGGAAACCAAAAACCGATGAAGGCCTATAGATGACCATATATCACAAGCAGCAATTTATATTTTATGTTTTATGACGTTTTTTTTCCATGTGTGGACTCATCACTGCGACCAGTATAGTTGATCTATTGTGATATTGCCCAGGTGTTTGCTGTATGACCTGCACTGCATTTCTTTTTGCCATAATCGCTATTGAATGAGCGATATGATTATTAAATTTAATGCGTGCTTGTGTGTATTGGGGTTTATCCTTCCTTCAAAGCTTGATCTATTTTACCCACTTATTACTCGCTGCCAGTACTATCCCATTTTATGGCCGTTCCTGGCGAGGACTCATTCGTACCTCTGACCAGTACACTTAACTATAGGAGGGACATTTGCATCGTCAAGAGGCTTCAGAGGGTAAATATAGCATTCAGCATGAAGGAAGGGTAAATGGTGGGGCCTGAGAATGAACCCATGCTAAGGTCACTTGACAAGGAATGGTTTGATTCTACTAAGATTCGAACCCACGACCTCTCGCTTGTCAAAGCAGATTCGATAATCTTGCGGCTACGGAGCCCCCATTTTTTATGACGTTATCCAGCTAGCATTTTTAAATGTATAAAAACGGTAAAAATCAGCATTACGTACAGATATACACGCTAAATAAATCGTAATTCATGCGCAAAATTGGCATATCCGTACTATTTTGGAGGCGATATACGTGATTACGAATAATTTCGAGCGTTACGACTTTATAAGTATTTATATACGATAATATTCGATTAAGCGCGAGTCGCTCCGTACTACTCTACGATTTTGTGCTGAAAATCGTATGTATGTCAGTCATTATCATTATATACGACAACTTGATCCCACTTTATCCAGCTTTAGTTACGATTTCGAGTTTGTTAGGAGATATTTACGATAGTTTTCGTACATTGATATACGAGTTGGTGCTAGCTGGGTACCTAGCTGACATTTTCGTACGTATATCAAAGTTACAAATAAAAAATATGTACTGTTATATATCCAGAAAAATCAAAATTAAAACCTGCATATGCGTACTATTTTGGAGGCGATATGCGTAGTGCAGATTATTTGTAAACAATTCACATTCGTAAGTATTTGTACATGATGGGATCCGACATGATTACCCAGCTAGCATTTTTATATGTATATAAAAGTTAAAAATCAGCTTTACGTACATATGTATATCTGCTAATAAATCGTATTTGATGCGCAAAATTGGAATATCCGTGGTATTTTGGAGGCGATATACGTAATGAGGAATAAACGTACACGTGTCATCGATATAAATAATTATACACGATAATATCCGATTAAGCCCGACCCGCTCCGTACTGCGATTCTTTGAATATCGTATGTATGTCAGCTATTATCATATATACGACTGAAAATCAACTTGGGCGGACTTTATTCAGCTTTAGTTACGATTTAGAACTGGTTAAGAGTTCTTTACGATAATTTTCGGTTATTGATGTACGATTTGGTGCTAACAGGGTAGTTCCATAATGTTATACAACTCTATGATGAATGTCGTATGTGAATCAGTAATCATCATTTTGCACGATTGAATATAACATAGGGTGTGACTTATTAAGCTTTGTGTGCGATTTCGATTTTGTTTAGAGACATTTGAGAGACATTGATATGCGATTTATGGTTTGCTGGGTTCTCTAGTGGATTTCATGAGAAATTTCATATAGCCGCTAATAATCTGTGATATGTGAGCATCACTAGAACCATTTGATGACCGCTATAAAACTTGTTTCCGGCTAAGAGGCCCACTCTCCAGATGGTTTTATATCTACTTGAACAATCAGGTCATAAGCTCATAGTATATTTCGCTCTACAGAAAGCAGCAATAAAACAGACTATACTTTTTGTTGCTGGACGGCAACCGCCGTAAACTAATGAAGCTTTTCGCCTTGTTCGACAACGCTTTAAAGCATGAAGCTTGCTATATAAAAAGTAACCTCAGTAAAATTTTACTGCCCGATTACCCTGATCGATTTAATTTACAGCATAATAACCATAATAAAATATCCGAAATTATATATGGGTCATTCCACGGGAAATTTGCAGTCAAAATTTTTTTTCTCTCCGGAACATTTTTTTTACGTTCTTTGTTAAAAAAAAATCGACACGTATTTTTGTATTTCGATGTTACTGTTGGAATTCGCAAGATATGATTTTTTAAAGTATTTTAAAAAATCATATCTAAGTAAGTATTTTTTAAAGTACCCATATAATAAATTTTCAGTAGGTTCCGTAGTTGTAGAACTGATGCGCATTAAATTGAAATAAAATAAATATTTTCGATTAGTCAATATTAGTTTCTGGCAAAATCATTCTAGTTGCATTCTGACATGCAAACCGATTAATAATAACTTCCTTCCTGTAACTCACAGTTTGCTTTGATGAATTGATGTTTGGCGACAAAAAAATGCTAGAAAATGACAATATGGCCTCGCATAAAAAACGATTTCGGTGTTGAACTCTAACATTTTTCATTATTTGGTTTAGATATACGGCTTTTGCAGTCTACGAAAATGATTTTAGGACGATATTTGTTGTATATTCTTCACAGTCGAAACCAGTACCAGTACAATTTTTCATTACAGCAGTAATTAATCCGTTCGGTCAGGGAGTTAATAGCATCATCAAACTAATAGTTTAATAGCGGTTTGATAAGTAACCGTGATAAGATCAACTTTGATTGGCGCGCTATATTGTATTGCTACGCCCCACTAAAATATTTTATCGTGGTAATATAAGCAACCACAAGAAATTTGTTTGATTAAAAGTTTTAATATAGTTTTAAAGGTAGCTATAAGTAGTTCTTGACTTGTATCATATTGGTATTGCACAGTACATATTATGATAAAACAGCAATAAAATCTTAATAAAACTCAAATAAAAATAAGCGACTTTAGAATTGTTACTTGGGATACGTGTTAAGCGTTAGGGGCAAACTCCCCAAGTAACATTGCAAGTTTTATTACACTCTTATGATGGTTTTCATGACCAAAATTGGTCATGAATGCCGTTATAAGAGTACCATAAAACTCAAATTGTTACTTGGGTCTCACATTACAGTTTAATGAACATCAATACACCGACAAAAGACAAATCCGATGATGCTATAAAGACCAAAGTTAGTCCAGAGAGGTTTTCTGATGTTCAAATTTGTTTATCACCCCCGCTGGGTCACCCTTGACCGAAATTTTCATACCAGAAACTGTTGAATGCGTATAAATAACGTCGATGGTTGCTAACCAATCGCTTCGTGCAGTTCTGTTCTACAAACTGTGAAAACTGGATCATCTATTTTACTCACCTTGATAAAGACGAAGACGGAAATGCACAGATCAGAAAGGTAGACTTCTTCCGTTCTGTCATCCGTTGATCTATGATAATGGTTAGAGGCTTGTACATTTTGATGTGGCCAGAGGAATGATTATCTCTAGCGCCCATTTTCCAAGTTTGAATATTTGGATACACTTCTGGAGACCACTGAATGCAGAAGCTTGTTCCCAGATTGAGCAATTTCTGATTAAAGGCCGGCAATTTTTAGAAGTCATCCACGTAATGTCTTTTCGGAGACCAAATAGCACCTTAGTCTACTATATCTTCTCACTTGTACGATTCGTGATAAAATGTAGCAAAGTTTTGTTTCAGAGAGGACAACCCAAGTAACAATGTGAGTTTTATTGTACTCCTATTGTGGTTTTCGCAACCAATTTTGGCCATGAAAGGGACCGTAAACGTGTAATAAAATTCAAATTGTTACGTAGGAATGCGTTTCAACTTTCAGCACTTAAAACTTGATGGCCTGATAGCGGACTACACCGGAAAGCCCAATCATCGAATCCCGGAAGTAGGTGTAAATGGAATGTAGAAGAACATCTATAGCGCCATTGAGACAACTGCCTACTGTTCACTGACGAAGGTGCACTCCCAGATATTGTTGTATTGAAACGGAAATGCGGAGAACAATAGAAACAGAATTAGAATTGCGCGCAGGAGAACGCAGGAGAAGGTTTGTGAACTGCAATACCGTAAGACTGGCTCCTGGAAAAGACGTTTTCTCGGCCGGACATCTAATAACTGGAAGCGAGACGCTGTTCGAAGCAATCCAATGCATCATCCTTAAGATTTGAATGAGGGAACAAATGCCGGAACAATGATTGGATGACCTAATATGGTCTATTCACACAAAGGGACATCGACTCGATTGTGGTAACGGTTGAGGCACAACATTGCTTAACTCGACAACTTGTTTTCCATATGCTGTTCTTTAGATTTATACCATTCCAATGCATTGGTGGAACGCTTTGTAGGCAAATACCAAGCCGATTTCCGATGATGGTTGCAGAAACGCAAAAACCAATGTTCACTTTTTTCTTGCTTCTGCTGTTCCGTTGCTTCCAATGTTCACTTTACGACGGATATCAGATAGATTCCGAGAGCACAGTATGCAAATATATCACCTGTTTGTGGATTTCAAGGCGACGTATGGCTCAGTTAAACGAGAAGAGCTGTGGTGCATCATGTTTGAATATTGAACATTCCGAAGAAATGCGACTTTGATTCGGTTGTTGCAAAATGGTGAGCGGTTTCGTGTTGTTTCGTATGCTTCTTGGTTTTACGGATAACATATATATCGGTGGTATTGTTGAAACGGCGAGGCGTTAAGGCCTTGTGTGACAAAAGCTGAAAGGTATGAAGCTCATCGTAAACTCTGCTAAAATTAACGAGTGGCAAGAAACGTGGGAGTTACAGTGATGTTGGTGCTAAGGTAAAACTCCTACCCAGTTTTACTTAGCACCCAGTTGTGATTTGTACAGGTCGAGGAAATCATATATCTTGGTACGCTCATAACATGTGTCAACGATATGAGTGAGGCACATTGATTTATTTGTAACTTTTTAGTATTTTACATACTAAAAGTTACTAAAAGTTTGACTGAAACTAGCTTACAATGGAACTACAATGTGTCAAAATGCGTAATGTGTGCAGAATATGCTGAGTCTGTTCAAGCGGCGGCTGACACATTCGATTGACGATGCGGCGAAGAAAGCGGAAGTTTCTATTTGGTTTGACCAACAAACGTTGAACCGTGTCAGCCTTCACGTCTCCAAGATTCTTAAGGTATTGAACCGGAACGATAAACAAAACATGGTGGCCAACTCCTGTGCCAGAAAACAAATCACTCTCCGACAATTTCCCCACAAATGTCGGAAGTACAACGTGCCCACACACCACATTTTCGTGGATTTCAACGCAGCATACGATACAGTCGAGCGCGAACAGCTATGGCAAATAATACAGGAGAACGGGATTACGGACAAACTGCCGCGGCAGATCAAATCTACCCTGAAGCGAGTGATGTGCTACGTGCGTTTTTCGGAAACACTTTCGAGTCCCTTCGAATCGCGCAGAGGGCTGCGACAAGGGGATGGACGGGGAATCTAAACGAGAGGAACGATCATCAGCAAAAGCAACCAGCTCCTAGCCTTCGCAGGCTTCGCCAGATTGAAAACGGAAGCTAGGAGAATTCGGCTACAAATTAACGCATTGATAACCAAATATATGGCAGGAAGAGGATTCAGAGAAAACATCGTGCGTGTGTCGAGGTGTGCAACGAAATTGCGATGAGTTGCCCAGGAATACAGGAGAGAGGAGATCTTGATACAGCGAGAGCCACCCCGGCTTCATACTACGACAGGTTAGAAGAAGCTGTATTGCCAGGAAGCTGTATTGAGAGTAGTTGATGAAACCGAGGTGTGTCGTGATGAACAACGAGACCTACGTCAAGACAGACTGGGTAAGAGTTTTACAGTGTCACGTCGACGGATGCCGCTCCTAGACATATGGAAGAAGGTGGACAAATCCGTCAAAAAGTTCTTGGTTTAGTAGGTCATCTGTAAGTGCGGCAAGCTGCGCTAGCCGTACATCACGACCATCAACGGGCAAATCTATCGGGACGAATGCCTCCAGCAGCGCCTGCTGCTCTTCTTGTGACTTCACAGAGGTCAGAGGCTGTTTATTTTTGTACTAAAAGACACACCGAACTTGCCGGAAACTCCCCCTGATTTTTAACCATCATGAAAAAAACCTGGTTTTGAAGAAACTGAAAAAACATAAACCAGATAAAAGCATCAAGAGAAGTCGGTCCCACTATCCCACTCCCACACTGCGGGCTTTCCATTATGGAGAGAATCCCCAATAAAGCAATAAATTAAAAATCTAACCTAAAAAATTAGGCAAGGGAAAATCATTAAACCAACGCTTATTAAGTTTGTATAACGTTCCTCATCACCTAAACTTACGATCAGTTAGTGTTTGCGGCAGGTCTTGCAAAAGGGTCGTAAATCGACATTAACTGCAATAGTAATAAACATTTGGATGGAGAAAATGGCGCATTAATGCACCCTCCTGTCAATTGCTTGTGCATTCCCTCAGTCTTTCTGGAATTTTGAATTATTTTCCAGATCTCAATGAATTGAAAACTTAAATTTTTAATAACTAACAATTAGGAGCGATGAACCTTCTTAAAACGAATTCTGTATTTTTCAGAAGAAAATAGTAGGAATACAATTTGATGTTTTGATGTTTCAAGAAAAGATTAACCAATTTCCAAGATTTCATCGGGGTGAACGAACAATGCCAATTAACAAACCTATTCTAATGAATCTAATGATTTAACTTTTGACCTTTTTGACTGTTTTTTCCTTAAGACAAATATATACAAGCAACATTTGCAATCATTTTCATGACCCGTCCGTTTAGTCTCACTAATGTAAAGGTGGGTGCGAGTTGACTAAATGGAAACGTTATGAAATGAAGAGATAATATTTTCATTGGACTGACTAGGGAGCAGACTCGGGCATTTGAACTTGGCATTACGAAAGGTGAGCCGGTTTTGACCTATTCTGATCAAGCTACATAAAATGTTTTTCATCCATTTAAGTATCAAGTCGAAGCAGTTCAGAGCTACACCATTTGCATCCAAGCCATAGCAATTTAAGAGAATATAATGGGGTGCCATAGATAAAATCTAAAACTGTTTGATTCACATATAGTAGTGATAAATGTATGGATGCATAGTATTACAGGTAAGAACTGTGATGAAAAAGTCACTTTTTTACTTTATTTTAGTACTAACTTCAAACTTGACCATCGAATACAGTAGTGTACGAGTTTGTTTGAATACTTCTATTTTAGTTTTACACTCCTGTTTGAGTATTCTGGCAGAACACTATCGCAATTTCTTAACAACAGATATTACTTCACTTGCAAATCTGTTTCGTGGTGGTAAAAAGATTCATTAAACTTTTGGAACACAAAGGCAGGAAGTGCCGAATATTTAGAAGCCTTTTCAAAATATAATCATCTCTTTAGAGCTTTAAAACGTAAATTATTACCCCGTTTTTACTTGAGTCTGATCTGTATTCACTGTATTACCTAACTCAATGATAGAATGCACACGAAAAGTTTGAATGACACCGCGTCGTCCATATCATATTTTATTAGTCAAACTTTATCGAAATCTAAAACTGTCCGTTTTTCTACTCAAACTTCAGTCACTTCTAACAAAGTTACGTGTGAATCCTAATGGAATTAACGACAGGTTCCAGTCCCACTTGATCACAAAATCAATAACTTTTGTGATTCGGTGCTCCCTGCGGTGGAAATACGTACCCTATACCTACACCTATCACCTGTTCAGTGAAGCGAAACATTATTGTGAACCAAAGAAGGAAGAAAAAAAAGCGGAACTGATCAGGTGAAGACTGAACTCCAACAAGTTCGGCTCGGCGCAGCTTGGGCATGAGCGGAATAAGTTTTCAATTGTTGCCAAATTGTAAATTTGTGTGAAACTTTTCTTGCTGCTGCTGCTTTCCAGTGGCAGCGTTGAGTTGATATGTACGAACTCCAACGACCGGTAAAAATGCATTTCTCGAGAGCTGAATTTTATCACGTTCGCACAATAGTAGGAAAACTTTAATTTTGCTGTGGATATTTCTTGAAACACACAGGAAGAAGGGGGAGGTGGGGTCTGCGGCGAGGTGTGGAAGTCCTATTCCCAATGCGAGGAACTTTCTAGTTTCGCTTGCGCTTATTGCTCAAAGGAGCAGTTAAAATTCAATAAGTTGTGAGCAGTAGAGGAGAAGCATTTCGGTACTGTGGTTCTGGAAAGTCCTTTTCACAGAAGAATCCCTTGAACCACCAGTACTTACCAGTACCTACCAGTCAGTACAGTATTCCTTTTCATTTATTTCATCACGCGAAACACGCATGTTGGTATCAAAGGAGAAATTTTATTTTGCTGTGGGTTTGCTTATGGGTGAAAAAGCAAATGCAACATTTAGGGAACTGGCTTCTTCTGTGGTTGTTGCTGTTTTGTGTCGCTAACTTTCATAACGTATTTTTACCTTTCGGACACTTGTTGAACGTTTATGGTAGCACAGCGAAAGCAACATGTTTGGTTAAGGAATGGCATTTTAGACGGTAAAATGCTCCGGTCGAAGCTTTTGCCTGTTCAATTCGGTAAACTGCCGTGCCAGCAAGTTTAACTCAACTTGGAAGGAAGCACGAACAGTGTATTTATTCAATTTTGGCATCAAGAGATTTTACGAGAATAATTGTATTGTATAAATTGTATAAATTTGATGTAGTATCAAAACATTTTGGTCCTCTGTGATCCATATGATCAACAATTCCACGAAAAAGAACCGAACTAGACATTATCAGCAACTAACATTTTTTGCACGGTTCGGTTTTGGTTTTGACACATAAATAGATTTTGTTTTCGAGATTTAATGTTTAAAAGAAATAAAGCTGTAATAATCCAATGGAGATGCATGGCATTTTGTATTTAGCTGCAAAAAAGGGGGAAATTCAAACGCCGAATAAAAAAAATACGACTCTAAACATTTGTTTAAAAGAACAATTCACAAGATTTGAATGAAATTCGGGCACTTGTAAATTTCGATAGAACTTTTTACGGACATATTACATATGTTTCATACCGCAAAATTCCGAAACATTCTGAAAAGAAAATGAGGGTCGTTATAGTTTTAGTTGCTAATTTCCGTAAAAATATCACCTAATAATTGATCAAATTATTAGTGCTACTCATGAGTAACAATTTTTTCAATCAATTAGTATAATATAAACGCATTAATCTGCAGATAAAGCTAAAATGACCCATAATTGTGTGGCCCATTATTGTGGACTGACTGTATTTTGACTTTTCACTAAATGAAACAAAACTGAACTTTTTTTTCTTTCATAGAATTTATAAGTTCTAACGCTTGGCTTGTTCGAACTTTCTCGCTGTAATAAATTTTAAAAAAAAGTTAAGCATCGTGCTTTTCTCAAAGTTTGTTTCAGTGGAAGGGTGGAAGGAAATAAAAAGGACTTAATAATTCCGAACAGTTCCCAATAGAACGCCTTTTCTCTTCACCGAAAAAAGCTTTTATAGTAACGTGCTTTCGTGAGCTTCCAATAAATCCACAAAAAGACGACGTTATCCATCATACCGTAAATGTTTCGCTGCAAACGAGAGGAAATTTTTGAAGGGGATCCTGTTCTGGTACTGTCTGTTTTTCATATCCCTAGATCGTGCTACATTATGTTGAAAGCATTCTGTTACTACGACGCACTCGATTATAGCTCATGTTAGAGCACGGATAGCTACTTTATAGCGTTAGAGAAATCTATCCACCGGACCGACACATGCGCTGTGCAGTACGAAATATGGAAAGGCTATTATAGTTCGGAATTATTTGTGTTCCCAGTTTCTGGTTCTGTGGCGTCACTGTGGCGGAGGAAAATGTATCTACAATTATGGCATGGTTTACTATCCAGTTTGACTTGCTGTTGTCTATAAAATATTTTTCGCTATAAAAAACTAAATCCATAGTTCATTATTTTTCCACCAGAAATGCTAGGATTGCCTTATCGAAACGACACATGCGATACCAAGAAAATCATCTTACATCTTACAAGAAAATAAAGTGGATTTAGAAGTTAGTCAGTTGAAAAACGAGTTATAAATTATTCACATTCCCTGGATTATGGAGTCCGCGGAAAGCCATTTATACAATATTACCTGAGTCTATGTAGAATTATTTGATGCATTAAATTGCGCATACCTGCAAAGAAGGAAAAAAAACCATTAACATACTTTATAATTAAATTGATTGTCAGTATTCATTCAAGTTGAAAAGTACATTCATTGCTAGCTAAGCATACTTTTTCCAGACATGAAACGCCATGAATTTTTTAATATTAGGTTTTGTTTGCTTCTTGTGATTTGAATTGCGGCGATCAACTCAATGGAACAATATTAGGTTTTATACAGAAAACAGGATATGGGTCCCAGTCTGGGCTCAAAAGTGAACTTGAAATTGAGCTTTTGTGATTTAGTTGCAAGGATAATTCACATGTTTGTGAATTGAGATTTGTGTTTCATTTGTATGAAAGCCCCCTTTACAGAGGGGACAGGGGTCTCGAACCACCATTTGAGTAGTTCTTGAGCTATGCAGAAATTTGCGTTTTATTTGTATAGCAGCCCCCCTTTCCAGAGAGGGCAGAGGCCCCAAAAACCTCGGCATTCAAATTTTCAGACAGACAGACAGACAGACAGACAGACAGACAGACAGACAGACAGACAGACAGACAGACAGACAGACAGACAGACAGACAGACAGACAGACAGACAGACAGACAGACAGACAGACAGACAGACAGACAGACAGACAGACAGACAGACAGACAGACAGACAGACAGACAGACAGACAGACAGACAGACAGACAGACAGACAGACAGACAGACAGACAGACAGACAGACAGACAGACAGACAGACAGACAGACAGACAGACAGACAGACAGACAGACAGACAGACAGACAGACAGACAGACAGACAGACAGACAGACAGACAGACAGACAGACAGACAGACAGACAGACAGACAGACAGACAGACAGACAGACAGACAGACAGACAGACAGACAGACAGACAGACAGACAGACAGACAGACAGACAGACAGACAGACAGACAGACAGACAGACAGACAGACAGACAGACAGACAGACAGACAGACAGACAGACAGACAGACAGACAGACAGACAGACAGACAGACAGACAGACAGACAGACAGACAGACAGACAGACAGACAGACAGACAGACAGACAGACAGACAGACAGACAGACAGACAGACAGACAGACAGACAGACAGACAGACAGACAGACAGACAGACAGACAGACAGACAGACAGACAGACAGACAGACAGACAGACAGACAGACAGACAGACAGACAGACAGACAGACAGACAGACAGACAGACAGACAGACAGACAGACAGACAGACAGACAGACAGACAGACAGACAGACAGACAGACAGACAGACAGACAGACAGACAGACAGACAGACAGACAGACAGACAGACAGACAGACAGACAGACAGACAGACAGACAGACAGACAGACAGACAGACAGACAGACAGACAGACAGACAGACAGACAGACAGACAGACAGACAGACAGACAGACAGACAGACAGACAGACAGACAGACAGACAGACAGACAGACAGACAGACAGACAGACAGACAGACAGACAGACAGACAGACAGACAGACAGACAGACAGACAGACAGACAGACAGACAGACAGACAGACAGACAGACAGACAGACAGACAGACAGACAGACAGACAGACAGACAGACAGACAGACAGACAGACAGACAGACAGACAGACAGACAGACAGACAGACAGACAGACAGACAGACAGACAGACAGACAGACAGACAGACAGACAGACAGACAGACAGACAGACAGACAGACAGACAGACAGACAGACAGACAGACAGACAGACAGACAGACAGACAGACAGACAGACAGACAGACAGACAGACAGACAGACAGACAGACAGACAGACAGACAGACAGACAGACAGACAGACAGACAGACAGACAGACAGACAGACAGACAGACAGACAGACAGACAGACAGACAGACAGACAGACAGACAGACAGACAGACAGACAGACAGACAGACAGACAGACAGACAGACAGACAGACAGACAGACAGACAGACAGACAGACAGACAGACAGACAGACAGACAGACAGACAGACAGACAGACAGACAGACAGACAGACAGACAGACAGACAGACAGACAGACAGACAGACAGACAGACAGACAGACAGACAGACAGACAGACAGACAGACAGACAGACAGACAGACAGACAGACAGACAGACAGACAGACAGACAGACAGACAGACAGACAGACAGACAGACAGACAGACAGACAGACAGACAGACAGACAGACAGACAGACAGACAGACAGACAGACAGACAGACAGACAGACAGACAGACAGACAGACAGACAGACAGACAGACAGACAGACAGACAGACAGACAGACAGACAGACAGACAGACAGACAGACAGACAGACAGACAGACAGACAGACAGACAGACAGACAGACAGACAGACAGACAGACAGACAGACAGACAGACAGACAGACAGACAGACAGACAGACAGACAGACAGACAGACAGACAGACAGACAGACAGACAGACAGACAGACAGACAGACAGACAGACAGACAGACAGACAGACAGACAGACAGACAGACAGACAGACAGACAGACAGACAGACAGACAGACAGACAGACAGACAGACAGACAGACAGACAGACAGACAGACAGACAGACAGACAGACAGACAGACAGACAGACAGACAGACAGACAGACAGACAGACAGACAGACAGACAGACAGACAGACAGACAGACAGACAGACAGACAGACAGACAGACAGACAGACAGACAGACAGACAGACAGACAGACAGACAGACAGACAGACAGACAGACAGACAGACAGACAGACAGACAGACAGACAGACAGACAGACAGACAGACAGACAGACAGACAGACATTAATGATCGACATTCCCAAATATCAAATTACGACAGGAGTATCTCTCGAATAAACAAATATTTTATAAGAAGCATTCCCCTCCTGTTAAAAAGCGCCGCTTTGACGAATACGGAGCCAAGGATTAGTTTGACTCAATTTTGATTCATTTGACAGTACCGTCTCAGGCGAGCAAAATTAGGCAAAGTTAGTTATGGGACATTTTTAGAACTGATTATTATCTACGATTTTGCTGAATAAAGTTTTACTATATATTTTGTAGTTTCGGAGCTACAATACTAGTATCTCATTAGTAATTTACAACGGTAATTTAGCAACTAATCCAACCAACAGGATAGTAAATAATATATTTAGTAATACAGTAAGTAATGTTCCTATTTTCTCAGCTCCCGGTTTTGTTTACCCTCGATTTTATCTGCTTTTTATCCCGATTTTGTCAGCCTATACATTTTGTTTAACTTTTGTGTTTTTAAGCATGATTTATAAAACTTTTCAGCTTGCTTGAAACTATTCTGATTGTCTGATAATCATAAATCAAAAGTACTGACCACCATACAAGTTTTGGCTACTTGCACTTGGACCTAAACGGTACACTTCGAAAGTTATACCAAGTCAAAGTTCAAAAGTGTTGCAAGTATCCCCGGATGACGGTAGCAAGAATAGACTATTCATGTATACGTTATTATCTTCTATGCAAAAACAAAATCACATAGAAAATTTGTTAGCCGATTTTCGGAAATTCCGTTGTTCGAAATTCCATTTCTGTCTCGTGATCCGTCATAGATCAAAATTATAGTTCAATATTTAAAGTTACGCATGACCATTTCTTATATTATAAATGGCATACAGATAGATTTCTATGCACTTTAATGTTTAACGCTCATGTTCATTGGTAAAACATCTCAACCAGCCTACCGGTCAATGATGGCTCCAAGTGATTAGCAATTCGCAGCAGTTCGAATGCAATTTCAAAATTAATTTCCGACACTGGTTCCATATCCTGACCTGCATTCTACGCCTTCTGATTCATGACTCTCCATGCACCAATCTAATTACCATACGATAAACATCTATCATCGGTTAAAGTAAGAGGAGGTTAAACCGAAAGCGACATTCCGACTTAAGCATAATGATTGACCAGTTAGCCCAAACCAATCGAGTGGGACTTTTGAGGCGCATAAGGGAGTTTTCTCCTCGGTATACGGACGAACGAATGAACGAACGAACGAACGACTGTGGGCGTTATTTTCCTACCGACTACGCGGCGCGGTGGGCGACTCAACTCATCTCAACTGATCGGTATTCTGCCGCATGCACGCTTTTCACTGCACGCCATAAATCATAATTTATTTCCGGGAACTATCTTCGGCTGGCAGATTGGATCTCGTGGGCATGCAAATTTCCGCAGCGCAGGTTCAGACTACCTGGTTCGGGTAGAAGTATCAACTGCAACTGGATGCTTGATTGACAGAACCAGTACTATAGGGGACGCGTTCTGGTGGAACAAGACCGCTGAACGATCGTGGTATGTGTTAATTTTAAGCTTCGTGCACACTCAGTGAGGGGTTGAAAAATAATAATTTTTATTCTGTTTTACATGAAATAATATTTAATATTGTTTGATATAACAAAGCAATTATATCATCATAGGAAACTTCATAAAGTTCCACAAGTTAATTCAAGCAAACAGCAGACAATGCTCATTTGTGCAAACCTAATTTCGCAAATCCCCGCGCAATCGAGCAGGCAAGCAGTCAGGTATGCATCGCATCGAGGAATCAATAAGAGCATTGGTTAGTTCAAAACAGTAGTTTCCCGCTGAGTAACTGAGCAAAACAAACTTATCACAACGCAACGTCAACCATTCTTCTCACCTTCCACGTGTCAATCAGTGTTTTGCTCTATGCGAAATATCTCCACAGTCAGTGCCAGCCACATCCTTATCGTCCGGCATCCCCCTTGCCCGACGCGTCAGCCAGCATCCATACCGAGCGCAAGCGAACGAAACCAATTCCACTCCACCAGACAAAACGTCGCATCTCGCAGCGGTGACTAAAGCTCTCGGAAGCGTAGGAAATCCTTTTGAAGTTACGTCACATAACATCGTATATAGCATCGGTTGCAGCGCATTAGTGCCCGGCAGCAACGGCTTAATCCTGTCCTAGTTTTGTCTTGCCACGTTCTACCCATCCCGTCTGATGGTTCGTCTGATGTTTTTCAGCTACAGAAGGCAGCAGCAATAGCAGCAGGAGCAGCATTCTCCAGGCTCAGAGTTATTGTTCGGATTCCTCCGCTGGTGGAATGTAGAGGAAAATGGTAACCGTCGATATGCGGCGGTACATTCCGAGGAGGGGCCGAAACGAGTGAAATGCAGATTTTTACACTTCATTGAGATGCGCTGCATTCAACCGCTGTCGAATGATAAAGCAAGTTTGCATCTTTTTTTTTGTATTTCACCTGTTCGGTATTATCCTCTCGCTGGTTGTAGTGGAAACTCGGAAGTATTTTTTCATTTCGTTTTCCACTTCCGACAGCAACTTTCCACAGCTATAACACTTATGCGAATGATGAACCTTTCAGAACGCGAGTGGCAGGCGTACGCTTTTTTTCGGCAGCCTTCCTGCCTAAGTCTCCGAGTCGGATGGAACATCCGCAGCGTAGCAGATCTTGAATAGGCCCTTTGAAAGTGACTGCTTTTCCATTAGAGAGAGACAGAGAGAAACTGCTGCTGCTGCTGCTAACTGCAGAGGCCCGGAATGAGTGCATGCCGCCGGAAAGGGTTTGTTAAATACTATTTTCGGTGTATTGTGAGCAAACAGAACGATTGCCAGGTGTAGGGAAGAAAAGAAGAAAAGAAAAACCGGCAGCTGAATAGAGCTTAGTGTGGTGCTGTTTGCATCATAATGGCATGTGATAGAAGGATGTCCTAGTTTCGAACTTCGATAAGAAGAGAAAATGAGGGTGCATAAGCAAGCTTGGCTACGGTCGGATTGCTGGAGCATCCAGCTAGGAACAAAAAATATATTTAGTTTTGATACAGATGTGACAGATGTGATTTTATTTAAAGGGAAATTACATAATACAATGTATTGATTATGTAATACATCGTATTGCAACGACCGCCTAGTCAGCTACGAAGTAGGTACGATGCTGTTCTAACAAGGCGATCTTTGTTTGCTCGAATTTCGACTGAACGGTGCAAGAGTCAGTAGGATAGTTGCGAAGTCTGTCGATAAAGAACGGTCAAATTTTAAAGACGTTTATAACCCAAGGCTTTGATTTCCTTTTACATCAATACGATCCGGCCTACTATTGAAACCAAAAATTCTCTATAAATCCATTGTTATGAAATTTTCAAATTTAATGAAGAATCAAATCCAGCCGCAATGACGCATCTCCTTCCTCCACATTTAAACTTAACTTTAAGTCCAACTTCGAATAACCCGAAAAAAAAAATTACATTAAATTTTGTAGTAGAAACAATGCATTTACAACAGTTTTTATTGTGAACATTGAAATTTATGGTAAATTTATTGTAAAAGTGCCTCAAATTCAAATTTTATTCATATTTTATGCCATATTTCATCATAAATTTACTGCCTCTTTTGATTATATTTTATTTTTTTCACCTAAAAAAATACCATAAAAGGACGATAACTTTTACTGTAAATGAAAATTTTTGTTCGCGATAAACTAGATTTTTTATTGTTAAGATGCTTAACAACCTGCCATTTTTATGGTAGAACTAACCATGAAAGTTATGGTGGACAACAATAATTTTGGTGGTTTGGTTATCTTTTCTGACGATAAATTTTATTGTTTTTACTGTATTTTGTATCCTACTGTTACAATAATTTTTATCTTTGTGTTATAGTTATTTTTTTCCGGGAAGATATCAAGTTAAAGTTCAAGTTCATTTCAAGTCCAATTTGAAATAAAACTTCATGCAAACCCTGTCAATACGAATATTGAAACACTTGTCAGCCCCGTGCTAAAAAAGTTGCTTGTCAACACTATCTTATATACACTCAATTCTTTTTTTGTACGGATTTTTTTTACACGGATTTTTTTTGCACGACTTTTTTTGCACGGTTTCTCGAAATAACACGGTTTTTCTAAAATTTCACCAACAACAGTTGTACACACAATTCTTTTTTACACGGATTCTAGTACGCGGAATTTTTTTTGCACGACTTTTTTTGCACGGTTTCTCGAAATAACACGGTTTATTTTTGCACGGTTTTTTTTTTACGCGGGACGCATCCCCCGTGTAAAAAAAGAATTGGGTGTATAAAAATGGATTTCTGTCTGTCTGTCTGTCGGGATGTTCCTTATAGAATCAAAAACTACTGAACCAATCGGCGTGAAAATTTGCATGTAGGGGTTTTTGAGGCCAGGAAAGGTTTTAGTGATGGTTAGAGACCCCTCCCCCCACTAAGAGGGGGGGCTCCAATACAAACGAAATGCAAATTTCCTCATAACTCTAGAACTAATCAAGCAAATGGATCCAAATTTAGCATGTGGGTGTTTTTGTAGGCAAGAATATTTGCTATGGTGAATTAGGACCCCTGCCCACTTTAGGAGGGGGGCTCCTATACAAATGAAAAACAAATTTCCTCATAACTCGAGAACTAATCAAGCAAACGGAATCAAATTTGACATGTAAGTGGTTTTGGAGGCAAGATTTTTTTCTATGGTGAATTGAGACCCCTCTCCTCTTTAGAAAGCGAGTTATGACCCATCTCCCCTTTAAGAGGGTGGGCTTCCGTACAAATGAAATGCAAATTTCCTTATAACTTGAAAACTAATCAAGCAAATGGAACTAAATTTGGCATGTGGGAGAGTTTGGAGTCTTGAATTTATTTTATGATAGAGACCTCTCACCCCTGTGGTAGGAGGAGGACTCTCATATAAATAAAACAGAAATTTTTGCGAAACTCAAAAACTAATCGAATTCGAGAAATTCGAGACTCTTCCATAAAACATTAGTCAATAACAAGACCACAAAAACTATCTATAGTAACACTAGATCATTCAGGACGAGACGGCCGGTGTTGCCGGTGACCCGCCGTCGGAAGCGCCGTCCACTGGGGGGAGGCAACTTCCCGCAGAAATCACTACTGTCTAGGTTTATTTGTTTTCCTAGGTCTACCTGGGTTTCCTGGAACGAACGACAGCGAGTAAGGAGAGGATCGCGAAATGGTACTTTCCACAAAAATGTTTTCCGTGAAATAGTACATTTCGCTTAATGTGCTTAATGTCTACTTTACTGTGAGGAAAAATTGCAAATTTGTATATTAAACTATCCATTCCTGGTAACTAATAAGCATTAACATAAGCAGCAAATCAGCGTATCTGGCATTTTATACTGCACGTTGTTGTATATTAGCTTTTTAACTGCATAGGTAATGTAAATTGGCATCCAAAATTGTATTCAAATTCTTCGTGTCGGTAATTAGCTGTAAATTAGTATTGTCAGCACTATAAGAAGGTTATCAGTAAAGTAGCAGTATATTTTGCCAAAATAGCATTTAAGTAGCATTTAAGGCGACTTTAATGCTTATTGGCCTACATTTGAATAGCATTGGTGATGCTTATTGGTTACCTGGGATGCTTTCATAGTTACGTAACTGCCAAAATGAATCATCTAAGGTTGAACTCTAAACTAAACTAACTAAACTAAACTAACTAAACGTACTAAATGAAAATTTAGTACGCGCAGGAGCTGCAGTTTGTGTGTTCTAGCACAGCCGGACCAAACCGGAACGGCGTATTCTATCGTCGGGTAGATGATTTGTTTGTAATCAGCCAGCCGGTTCGTCAGGCTCAGTTAGAATGTTCTGCATATCATCGGGTACAAGGAACGAATAAGTATGCTACATTTGTTATAAGACCTGAATATCAGCTACCTGTCTAGCGTGAGGCCGAGGTAATTGAGCTCATCGGACCACTGTATGGTTATTTATTTGTATTTGACTACAAGCAATCATGTCGTAAAGTGACCCACATTCTTTCAGTCGGTACCCGAATGTTTTATTACCTAAACTACTGCCAACCGCTACATTAGATGGTCTAATACGTAATTTTGTTTTATTGTCCCAACCAGGGCTTGAAAGGGGATCGCAAGTTGAATGTGACTGCCGTGAATGCGTACGCTATCCGCATTCAACCTGCGCTTTTTGACCGAGCATTTGACTGTTTTTTGAATCCAGTTAATCTGCCGCTTGCGCTCCTGCCGTCTTACAATTCATGCGGCCTCTCAGCAAAAGCAAACAGTCGCACTCCCGCTTTGCGCATTCATATGAGGAATCTAAACTGAAAACTGACTGGTAGCATAAGATGACGTATTTTTTCGTTTCTCTTTTTGCCTCCAAATCGGCTGCTCACAGTAATAGTTTGTCACCCGGACGTCATCGGTCCGACGCAAGCAAAATGTTCGTTTATATTGGACGGAGTCCGACCGACTTTCTAGTGGTTATTTTTTTGTGGTATTGTTGATTGCAAGGAAAATTGCACCATCCAAAGTGCGATATCACTCATAAAAGTGCTATTTTACATTAAATCTTTTCGGTATCTTAATCCAAGCAATAAGTGCGTCGAAAAAACCGAAACGATTTCAGCTAAAATAGTACTTTTATGAGCGATTGCGCACTTATTATTTGGACAATTTTGCTTGCGATTAGGCCATTACAAATATTTAAAAAAGTTTTTGTCCCTCCGGTGTTGGGCCACTAAAGGGGGGGGCGAAAAAAAAACAAAGAGAATTTTTTAATCGAGCAAAAAAATGGATTTTAGGCATTTTTACTTAAAGTTTAAACGTGAAAACCAAATCTATTCTTGCTTTTAATAAATAGGTTGTTATTTTTCATGCAAAAATGTACGAACAAAAAGACAAAAACGAAAAAAAATTTTTTGGCCGAGTTTCGGAAATTCTACTGTTTGAACTTCCATTTCTATTTCGTGCTAGAAGCGTTAACTCAACTCATACATTCATTTTTCGAGTTTTTCAAGCTGTAGAGTCCACAGACAATTGATTTTATAAAACAAAAATTTAACTCATATCCTACAAATTATTTTTTTGCCCCCCGATTTTTCAAGCTAATTTCCAAGTGAGGGAGGGGGGGGGGGGGTGACAAACACTTTGAAAATGATTTGCAATGGCCTTACCAATATTAAATCATACGATAGTGCGGTTGCTTTTCGTTAGCGTGGGGACTGCCAGCCATTTGACAGTTTTGCAGTCATTCGCTGTTCCAAACGGTAAAGGCAACTTAATCGAAACTAACAGTTTAAAAAGGTTTAGAACGCATTCGTTCTACTGCATTCAATTGGCGTTTGACTGAGCAAACTGCCAGTTGTGTTATGCATAGCGTTCGTATTTCACCACTAAACGGACGGTATTAATTTGAATGCGCGTTGGTGTGACTGCGGTAGAAAAAAGGATCGGTCGAATTCCTGGTCCCAACTATATCATATAAAAATTCAAAATAGCTACTGATGAGGCCTGCAAGTCGCAGGAGAAATGCATTTCCGTTGGAATAATATAATAGTAGAGTTTAGCCTTTGAAACGTTCTGCTAATTTCTATTTCTCAATTTTTGTTTTTTTTTATTTTTGAAATTTGGGTTTTGACATTTTAATTTAAACTTTTCAGTTCAAACTTTGGATTGTGACTTCTCAGTTTTGATTTTTTAATTTGGATAATTTGGAATTTGGATAATAAAATGCAATGGTTTGTAAACGTTACTCAATTATAAGTCTTTCTATGCTGAGCTGGTAACACCAATAACGTAGTTGGGAAAGTGAACTTTAAAAAACAATTGCCCTTTGTATACAGGCCTGTCAATATTTTGTATTTTATATGAATTTTTTACTTGTATCGTAATGCACTAATGGTTCGCAATCAAAACCTTAAAAAATTTTGTTCTATATATTTTTCAACAGGAAATATGTGAAAATCATCATCAAAATCGTTTCGTTGATTGAATATAACCGAAACCGAATTGCTCAATTTCCACAGCAAATTTACCGATAATGACAAAGCAATCCGAAAACAATTTCAATCCGTGTAAATTGAACGGGAAATCACACACTCGATTTTTCTCTATCACACCCGGAGATAAAACAGGAATAACAAAAAAAGGAAAACCTCAACTCTTCCTGGTAGGTCGCACGACACCCTACGCCCACAATACACACACACGCACAGGCATACCACTGATAATAAACTTGTTTGTTTCGTCAAAGCTCAATCCGAAAGTAAGACAAAAATGAGATTACCCAGTCCGTTTGATCAGAGTCGACAAATCGGTTGTTCGGTTGAAGTGATCCGAAGAGTGTGTGTGCGATAGTCTCGATGACGACAACATAGGCCACTGGTGGCGACGCACGCGACGCAGGATTGGAGTAAAATTGAACGCTTGATTGGCGTTGAACAGCCCGTTAAACAAGGAAAACAAGACGACTGATATCAATCTTTTCCAGTGATTTAGGTTAGGAATCATATACGTGGAGCGCGCGACTGTTTCGCTTTTCAAGCATTTTCCGGCTGCGACCGTCAAATGCGCTGCTACCTCGATACAAATCAATCATGGAGAACAAACGCGAAATGACGGTTGAATGGAATGTTATTTCCCCGTTGGTTGAGTTAATCCAATTTGGCTCAGTAGCTTTTTTAAGGCGTGGTTTTTGGTTATGTGTGGCTTGATTTTCGTGGTTGTTTTAAACCTCAATGCACCGTCCCGAATTTAGATTACTTCATCCAATGATTTCCACTAATTAAACCACAACAATTCACCACAAATAATTCCCGGATGCCCAACGTCAATTCGCGTCACGTCCTCGTGATACAGTAGCCCATTCGGAAGCATTTGGAATCTATTGCTGCGGCTTCCTGGCCGTGGCGGGGATCACGTGGTGCTGCTCAGGTGCCTATTGTGTGCCGGTGTGTGAGTGTGAGTGTGAGTGAGTGTGGAAAGTTTGATTACAATCAGTATGCCCCATGATGGAAACCTTGCGCAATTATTCACCACCACCACCAGCGACCGAGCGCTCTCCACACGCATTGCGTACTCTCTTCATCCACCATTAAAGATGCTAATTGAAACCATAAATTTGATTTACGACTCTGTCTACCACCACGACCGCCCGTCAACGGGATTTTTCTTCCCCCGGGCCGTGAAAGGACCTACAGTCAGGGTGTTTTCCAAGTGGCGTGTGTTTACTAAATTGAAACCGAAATCGTACAAGGAAAGTTTGGGGTTTTGTTCCACGCACCTTGTTGGATCTTGGCAAAAGCAGTGGCTTATCGGGGAAGGTTTCACCTAATCAATGGAGCATTGAGCTTTGTTTGTTTCCGATTTGGTTGTTTAACGAAGCAAATTCCCGGTTGAAATCCGTTTAGGTGCTTGCTAATGCAGGTGTCAACGGATGTTGTCCTTGACATGTGTTGTGTTCAGTTCTGCACGTCACTTCGCTGATTATCCTACCGACTAACCAGTTCCATTTGAGTTAATTGAGCATTTGATTGATTAGTGTGAAAATCAGAACGATGGAACTGGGGAAATATGCAGAATAGTGAATAATTACTGCATTAAAGTGTGATAAGAATTTGCTTCATTTCAGCGAAACTTCGGATTATGTTTTCAACGACCTTCAATTTGGATATGATACCCAGAAAGGCACATTTGGTGGATATCATCGTGATAGCTTTGTAGAAAAACTGCCAAAGGATAAAATGAAATACGAAATCAATATCCCATATAAGCAGGGAAGACTGATAAACGCGCAAATCAGGTTTAAATCGTTGCACATCTGCAACGTCGTTGACTTCAGAAATTGAAACGCCCGGAAGCGCTTGCATAATCAATTCCCATAAATCCCGAATTTATGTTGCCACCATACAATCAACCAGACGTGCCTCAACAAGCCATCGCATGTTTGCTGTTGGCTGCTCCCTAATATTGATATATTCGATATTTAATCAAAAGCATGTCATTCTTCTTAACATAACCGGATTCACATCCTGTGTACAGGCGTACATACTTGTTCATCAGCTCACTGCTTGAACTTGGCCACGCATACCCACACACACACACATAGTCCGTGCTCTCTTCTAGCAGCCCCGGAAGCAGCCGGTATGTGTACGTCAACGGCGACATTCCAAATCCTCCTCCGTCGGCAATATGGAGTATGCCACCATTGCATTGCAAACGAGACTTCTGGTGGGGCGGCTGAAGAGTGTACGATAAACTTCATCTCGGCCCGATTCCGTACTTCCTCCTACACAGGCATCGACACGAACGAAACCGGCAACGACACCAAGCTGGCCAAGCAGCTGAGCGCTTCAATAAGTCGTTGTCATCTTTATTGCTTTTTGAATGACTGAACTCGATGAAAATTGCTGTCATGTTGCGGACTTGACTCGCAGGCAACATGGTCATATCGGCAAAACATCCTCGACTCGGGTGCTGGCAAGCGAAACTTTACATGTTTGTGCTGGCAAAGATACCGCAATTGAAGCCTTTTGCAAAGTGCAAAACTGTACAACATTTTACAACATTGTAGCATTATCACTTAATTTTTAATGGTAGGTACTTTTTTCCTCATAATCGGACGAGCACACTTGAAACGAGCAGCAAATTTCATTTGAATCGAGTTGATTCACGTCTAAGGTAAAAAAAAAACTTTCGAATTAATGTTAGCGGCAACATGCGTTGTGCAACTTTTCAAAAACTACGAATGTTCTTGCAACCTACTGGAAATATATAGTAAATGGAACATACAATGGTCGATCTACTTACTGCCTGCATTGCATACGTATAACAGCTCTTATTAAACAGCATCGCGGAATTGGATGCATCAACCGAAGGATGAAAAACTTTTCCATTTTATTTGTAGTTAGGAGAAAGCGTCAGAGATTCACCCCCACTCCAGCCAGCACCTTCTGCGTACACTGTAAGTACCATACTCTACACATATGGCAAACCGGCGGTCTGAGTACCTTACTACTCTTTTTCAATGCTGGTCATAAGAGCTTCCTTCTTCCACACTCACTGCCATATCTTGGTTCAGCCAAACGACCGACACAGGATAAAGTTGGAAAGTGAAAACTTTGGTTTTCAGGTATTTGGCTGCACCTTACAGAAGCCCACGAAGCGAACTGGGACGAAGAATAAGTTTAGTATGTAATTTTTTCACTCCTAGTTTTTCCCGGGCCCTGTGTGTATGTGTGTGTACGAATAGCGAGGAGCGACCGTCCGCCGAAGCCGATGGAAACCGGTGGAAAATATTTCTTCCACTTGTCAGTGACATACTGGAAACTGGATTAAAAACAGGATCCTCGAAACGTGTTAACAAGTCTCGGAATCACTGTTCCACTCTAATGTGTTCAGAAACTAAGCCGGACCAGGGGCGCGACAGACAGTTGCTGAGACAGTACGTAGTGTGCATTTGGGACTTGTGGAATATATTTCTCGAACTCGTGCAATAATTTATCGGTACCGGAGCAGGGGGAGAGAAAAGTTGTACGGCAAGTAAAAATTAAAGCTTCTTATCACATAGGTTAAACTCGTTTTGCTTTTAATAGTAATAGATTGTTTTTGTTTCTAGAAAGGATAATAAAGGAAATAAACAACAAGCACAATGAAATGACTACATCGATCATCTGAGTCAAATATGTCATGATCAGATGTACCTCCCGCACACCGGAATGTTTTGTCTAAAATTGTTTGTTTGTTTGCTGAGAACGAAAACTAAGCAGGAAATATTTCTTACTGTTGTGCATGTGAATAACAATTTTGCCTGTCGTTTCGTCTCGGCGAGAAGAGAATCCTCATGCCATTGGCGAAACAAAGTTTTATTCTGAAAATGTTACTGTTTGGTTCACTTTATAAGCCAGTGCAACAAGCGCTTGATAAGTTGCTATACAACAAAACCGTAACAGTTATTGATGGTCACTGCAGTGCCATGATTAGTAAATTGTTTGTACAACAATTGAACACCATTACTGTGGAGTAGCTGTAGTTTCAACAAGACGGCGTAACACGTTAAACAGTACACTCAACAATGAACGCATGAACGTAAAAGTATACGATTTGCACCAGGGCGAATGTTTAAGCAAATTTTGATCACGTTTCTACAAAAACAGCATGCAGATGAACTATACGTGTTTTGGCCGGATAAAGCATCATCGCATTACGACAAAAGAAATACAATCGTTCTTGAATACCAATTCGATCCCATTTCTACCCAAAAATCACAACCCCACAAATCTGCCAAATCGAAACTTTCTTCGGTATGCATTTTGCACTACATTTTGAACTACTTGGTGTACAAAGATCACTGAAGAGCCACAAATTGCAAACAGTTGATTGGTTGAATCAAGAGATAGATTCGTAAAGTTGACGGCCGTACAACGCTCCTGCTCCGACATCAAACTGAAGCTACGCCGAACAGCCGATTACGGACCGTTTCCAAATGTTCACTATTTGTTTTTCAACGATGGACAATGTACCTTTAATTTCAGTAAATCAGATCTTCTTCAAGTATCTTTGACTTTTTTGACAGCTTGAGAAATAAATTCACTTGCCACCCGTTACCGGAAAAGGCTGGCATTGCATTGTAGCGGAACTAATCAGAATGGGCCCGGACAAGTTGACCAGCTATTTGCATTGCAATTGACTGAGATTTGGGATACGGAACGACTACCGGAGGTGTGGAAAGACTGAGCTATTTGCCCTATCCAGAAGAAAAGCGATAAGCTGGATTGTGAGAACTACCGAACGATGACCATCCTGCATGCCGTCTAAAGAGTGCTTCCCCAAGTCATCTTCCATCGACCGTCGCAAATAGGCAATTGATTCCTGGGAAGTTATTAGGCCAGCTTCATGAAGGGTCAGTCTACATCGGACCAAATCTTCACTCTGCGGCAGATCCATCAGAAGTCCCACAAATTTCGAGTCCCCACGCATCACCTATTCATTGATTTCAAAGCCGCATATGATAGTGTAAACCTACAAGAGCTTCAGAAAATTCTGGACAAAAACAGTTTTCCGGGTAAGCTTACCAGTGTTATCATGGCTACGATGGATGGGATCTAGTGCTATGTGAGAATCTTGGGTGGATTGTTGGACTTCGACAAGGAGATGGTCTTTTTCCACTATTCAATATTGCGCTTGAAGGTATGGCAATCGAAATGCGGGGCACGATTTTCAATAAATCCGGTCAATTTATCTGCCATGCCGATGACGTGGATGTTATCAACAGAACATTTGAGATGGTGAAAGATCAGTACACCAGATTAACACGCGAAGCAGGGAAGATTGGGTTGAAGATAAATACATCTAAAACGAAATATATTTTGGCTTAGGCAGTACCGGGATAATCGACGGGAATGAGTTTGAGGTAGTCGACGAGTTCGTATACCTTGGATCACTGACAACAGAGGACAACAATACCAGCCTTGAGATTACAAGGCATAGTATCAGCGGAAGTCGTAGCTACTATGGACTTCACAAACACTTGCGGTCAAACAATCTAAGACTCCGTATAAAGCGCACACTGTACAAAACGCTAATTAGACCGGTTGTATTCTACGGGCATGAAACGTGAACACTGCTAGAAGAGGATCTGCCAGCACCCGGAAGTTTTCGAATGGCGAGTGCTAAGAACCATTTTTGACAGGGTGAAAGAAAACGGTGCCATGGAAGCGAAGAATGATCCACGAACTCGTACGAATTACGGCGAACCCAGTATTCAGAAAGCGGATAAAACTGAACGGATACGTTGGGCAGGATATGTTGCTAGAATGCCGGACAACTATCCTGTAAAAATGGTTTTTGTATCGAATTTGGAAGGAACAAGACGAAGAGGAGCGTTGTTATGCAGGCCTTGTGGACTCCTGTGGACTGGACACTCCGTTGACGTTTTCTTTGTTTATACCAGTACTAGGAGACCAGAGTTTATGGCTATCTTGCAAAAACTTGGCTAGCTTAAGTAATTTATATGAGTTTTATTCAAGTGCAACTTGTCTTCTTCAAGAATACAATAAGAATAGATAAACTTATCGCACCCCTGGAAAAATCTTAGAATTGTGCAAGTTATTGAAAAAATGGCAAACAAGGTGGTTTTGACTACTTTGGAAATGGTAGCTAATTGCATACGGGAATTTATAAATATCCCGAGTAACTATTTTGGTTTTATTTTAATTGTTAAGTAGATTTCAGATATCTAAAAAGTAAAGCCTTGAGTATAACCGTCTTTAGATATTACCGTTCTTTATAGACAGACTTCGAAGTCGGTTATTAGAGTACATGACAACTAGGGGGCTAGTGCTCAACGATCCTACTGACTCTAGCAGCGCCGTCCAGCCATGATTTGAACATACGACGACTGGCCTATCAGACCAGCATCGTGCCTCGAAGCTAACCGGGCGGTTATCTGTGGATATTTGTAGATACTTTTTGCTTTTATAGCTCTTAGTCAATTTAAGAGAAGAACCATTAAACCAGCAACATTTGTGATGGTTTCAGCCTAGCTTTAAGCGACTCTTAGAAATAGATTTCAATAAAACTTACATGTTTTAAGGGTACCTACCTTAGGAAATGTTCTTGAGAACCTTTTTTATGCCCCTGTAGTTTATAAGAGCTTTACGGTCGTTTTAAATCAGTTTTGCGGAATTACAGCTTTTATGATAAATTTTAAAGAACAAGCACTAAAGACCTCCTCAAGTACTGCTTAAAAATGAATTTGTTATTTGGGTACCCAGGTAACCAATAAGCATTTCCAATGCAATTTAAATGCAAGCCAATAAGCATTTAAGTTGCCTTAAATGCTACCTAAATGCTATTTTGGCAAAATATGCGGCTACTCTACTGCTAGCCCTCTTATAGTGCTGACAATGCTTATTTACAGCCAGTTACCGACAAGAAGAATTTAAATAGAATTGTGGATGCAAATTTACAACAGTTATGCAATCAAAATGCTGATAAATAGCAGCCAGGGATGCTAATAAACGTTTGATTTACTGCTTGTACTAATGCTTATTGGTTACCTGGGTAGTGTCATTTCTGTATCAGCTTTCGTGTGATTTTTGTACTTTCAGAGATCTTTTTTCATTTTGTTTATTTTATATCGGCTTTTGCATTATTATACTATGACTTCTGTGATAGTTTTGACGTAGGACTACGTCTTTGTTTACTATACTGGAACTAGCTAGCACTTTGCGAAAACGAAAATAGAAGTGTAACGTTTGAATGAAAGATTTTAAATGGTAATAACTACTAAACTACTGAACGAAACTGATCAATTTATGTCGTTGGATACATAAAATGACCAGCAATTTTATGGGGGGCTTAAGAGGGGGGGCTTCTATACAAATGAAACACAAATTTCCTCAAAACTTGGGGCAGAATGGTCTATGCTATTAATTGTTTAAAAACGAGGAAACTATTTCGTAAAATTATCAATGCCCATTTTATTTTGGTGTAAAACAAGCTAATTCATAATTGTGTAGTATGTAAAAGCATCAAACATAGCCACATCCAATTAAATCAAGCGATTATCCGCGATCTCATTCCACATGTAAAAAATCACGGTTTTCTCATAAGATTTTACCATTAGTCGGTATGCAAATTTCATAATTAATAATCTATCTAATTGATATACTGTCATACTCGATGATTCATCACAAAAACGGCATTAACTAGGCATGTTTTCACATATATTGCAAAAAAACGTTAAAATACAAAACAGGGGTAGAATGCACCACACCGTGATCGAACAGTTATAAAATATTTTTTAATTTGCAGTACATCTTTTGTTTCAGAGTATTTATTAAAAATGTAGCAATATTATGTATCGTATAGGACTTGGAATTTGCCTTAAACCTAATTGTACTTTGTTTAACTTACAATATTTCGTCACACATCAGTTGGAGAAAAATAAATGAATAAGTTTATTGCCAATTATGTTGAGATATGAACCCATTATATCCCAGCAAACAAACGTATGGACAAACGCTATAACAAACGCTTCCGCCATTTTGGAAGCCTAGTTTTAGGAGTTTATACAACACGTGATCATATGTAAATATGGCTGGGCAAACTTGGTGCGTTTTGCCCACGGGTTATGGCGTTTTGCCCCACATAATGATTTTGACTCTTGCTAAAAACCGTCAATAACAAAAAATACCGGTTTTTGTTAGGAAATTTCACCAGGAGTAAGTGTAAAAAAGATCCCAAAGTCTTCTAGAGGTGGTAAAAACGTGGAACAAACACACCGTTGCTCTGTAAAATGATGTTTTGCTTAAGCGGTGCGTTCTGCACCACTTTACCCTACTTGTGTTGCTCCTAACCACCCTCTATCCGGTCAGGTTCCCCTTTTGTACCGCACCCACTATGCATCTATTCTCCGAAAATCCCTATAATGGAAAAGACAAACAAAGCCTTTTTTCTCGTTTTGACTTGCCTACCTTGAAAGTGACCCCGCCCCTTTCGGATCCCTTTCTTATTCAGCACTTGTACAACTGTTTCTCCTCCCCATTGTTAGCACCCCCATTCCGTTCAGCCCCTCCTTATATCCTACAGTTGCTTACGCATATGTTTGTTCTCTGAAAATTTCTAAAACGGAAGAGAGACAAAGCCTTTTTCTCATATATCCCCCGTCGGCTCCTTCACCCTTTCCGGACCAACCAGCTAGCACCAACTCGTATATCAATGTACGAAAATTATCGTAAATATTTCTTAACAAATACGAAATCGTAACTAAAGCTTGATAAAATGGGATCAAGTTGATTTTCTATCGTATATAATGATAATAACTGGCATACATAGGATTTTCAGCACGAAATTGTATAGTAGTACGAAGCGAGTCGCGCTTAATCGGCTATTATCGTATATAAATGCTAATATAGTCGTAATGCTTAAAATTATTCCTTATCACGTATATCGCCTCCAAAATAGTATGGAGATGCCAATTTTTCGCATCCAATATGATTTATTAGCATGTAATGCTAATGCTAGCTGGGCCCCCCCACTGAGATAGGGGTAGAGTACTAGGTTCAGGATAGAGTACAACAAACTTACTTTTTCATTAATATATTCAAAAGTCATCGTCCAAACATGCAAAAGGAAGATAATTTTTCAATGCATATTTGAGTTGTGTAAAGAGTGGCGAATTTGACAGAAAAAGTTGGATAAGAAAAAAAAAACATTTGTGTACGTGCTGTCGAAAATTCACACGAATAAATTTGCCTTTTCAACGCCCTTCATTTTCCATCATCCTTTTGCGTGTCTGTTTTTATCTTCGTCTACTCAGCATACTGTACCACCGCGCACCGGGAAGGTAAGGAATTGCAACATTTCTCCATCATGGCATCGCATTGCAAGACAAACTCCGGCATTTTGACAATTTATTTTGACAACTTTCACAGCACAGATGTAAATCTAATGGACTATCAAGTAAGTACCGGTACTAGCCGGTATCTAGCAGGTTTAGCGTTTAAATTTACGGGCCGTCGTCGTCATCGTCTGTCTGGCCAAGACTTACGACGAATTCGAGGGCGTTTCGTGGATGAGTGGCGTTATTCCGCAGTAAAGCGTAATAAATTCAAATCAAGTCCCAGATTTCGGTTCATTTGTGTGTTCCACTTTGTCTCGAGCAAAAATCGTTCTGCGTGCCGCCTGCCTTGCTTCCGGATAACGGTGGATTGATTGTAATTTAGTGAAATGGTTCTGCTTGGATTATTCCTGGACGGCGGCCGTCCGTTCGTCCGTCCGTCGTCGTCATCGGTGCTTGTAACGAACGAAGTTGATAGAGATGTCGGTGAATAAATAAAAGCAAATGCCGACTGACTTTAAGGCTCGTCAAATTTTCCTGGTATTCATTTAAACTTTCTTTTCTTTTTTACGTTGTGTGAGGGGGTGTGGTGTAAAGTTAGCGTGGATATAGAAAAGAAAGATTTTTGTTGGACTTTATAGGCCAGGATGAGCCTGCGGCTGGCATGGCATTTGATAAGTACATCAAATAACTTTTCCTGTTGCTGGTACGTGTCTTCAACAACTTTGTATAAGGGACAAGTTAGGCAAGAACAATTAATGTTGCTTTATTATACAAGAATGACTTTCAGCAATTTCAATTCTGAACTATTAAATTAGCAAACCTGCAGGTGAAAATCAATATCGATTATGTTGCAATCAACATGCAGCCGGCGGCAGATGGATAACCATGTCACGGAGCAGGCAAATTATTCTCCACTTTCAACTCGACACATCCTTCAGGTAAGAGTGAACGATCTCGTCACTGATTCCCTTTCCTATAGGGTCTTGTTATGTATCCTCGGAGAGCACTAGCAGCTTTGACGCTGCTGTCCCAGGTGAAGCCTCGTTTACTCGCTTTGGACCAAACCGTGCGAGCCCCATCAACCGGAAAATCATATCCTTTCGCCCATCAAGCTGCGACCTGAGGACGTACCGGCTCGAATGACACTCGTCGGCGGACACCGGCCTTCTTCCGGTTAATTGTGTTTACGAAAGCCTCTCGAAAAACATAACCCGGGTTGTTCAAGAAGTGGAAAATCCTTAAGCGCTTTGCATACCTGTTATTGTTATCATTCCATTCTAGATCTTCGACCGAACGAACGGAAGTGGGTTTTGCTGGTCGGCTCTCGGCCGCACGTAGGCGTCTGGAAAGCGGTCGATGCTTTGTGAGCCTAGACAGTAGGCAATCAATTTTTATTGTCAGCTTCCGTACTTGAAGAAAAGTTGTTCAACAGAGTGTTGGTGTCGGCTGGAGAGGACGGGGGGGGGCAAGGTCGGGATAAGTTTTGATCCTTACAATGTTTGCAGCCCCGTAGTGATGCTCCAGCTCCAGCAGAGAAAATGGTAATTTTGCTTTCTCAGGAAATTCTCGGACAAGTCGGCAAACAAATGAATGAAAATCAGCAGCCAAAGGGGCCATTCAAAGGGGTGTATCGATGCGAAAGGGGTGATTGTTTTTCTTGCGATAGCGCTGGGTTGTTGTTTGTGGACTGGATCTGAAAGTGACGGCTGCAGGCTCTGTCGTGTAATGATATTGGCCGAAAGATTCCTTTCTTGATTAGAGGTAATGGAAAGAGTTCGACCATTCTTTTTGCTAAGCTGAACTACACGGTGTGATAGATTTAACCATAAGAAAATTTGTTTAAATTTATCCAACTTACAAATAATAGCAATTTCAAAACTAAATGAAATTGCGTAGAAATTAGGATTACGATTACGATCGATTTATTTCGCCTTTATTTGCCGAATTTCCAGAACACAAAAATAAAGTGAAAAACTGACACTCGGTTTCCTTGTACCGCGACGAATGAAAGAACTAATTAATGCTTTCGCTGGTGGCTATATTAAAAGTAATTAGAAGAATGTTTCACTTTTTATGCCTTTCCCATTTGAATCATTGTCATTCATTTCGGCACTCGTGGTAAAGTAATCGTGAACGCCCTGAAGCGGCTCAACTTCTTCGAAAATCCGTCGACCGTGACGGATCAGATTCGGTGTCATCTGTGTTGTCTCGCAGCGCTTTTACAGAATGCTGTTAAAACTAAATCAGCAAATTGCTATTAGCTACTGGCATTCCCTTCGGGATAGTGATAATGACGCGAGACGGCCTGGTACGGAATTGCCATTTTTAAAAGTTAATCTCCGGAAGCCGGCGTTTATTATCTACGTTTCAGTCAAGAACAGTAAAATATTTCAGATCCTGTGATTTGTTATGATGGAACATAATTAGCTGAAAAGCAACAGCTTAACTTGCAGTGTAAATCCAACAAGTATATCAAAATAAGCAATTCACAATTCAACTTGAACAGTACAAACGCAAATTTGCATATTTCCTTAGGTTCAGAATCGAAACAAAAAGAAAATATTTCAAATCACTCAAATCATATTCAATCACGATTGGAAGGAAAGTAAATTTACTTCTCCCGTTCATGGCAGAATGTTGATTTTCCGGCCGTTCCCAATCACTCGCCAGCACCGGAAGAGACCAAGCAAGCAAGGGTAATATTTCCGACCGTATTGGAATCATTTCCGTAAATACGATTTCCTAAGTAATAATCTAGGATCAAACAGAAGAAACAACAGTCAACATGTTTCAGTCAGTACCACCATGGTGGAACCATGGTGAGAGCAAGGCTCGGTGATTTCAAACCTGATTTTCCGTTTGGCGAAAAGCGCACCATCCATCAATATTGTGGCTCAATCGCTCGAATCAATATTTTCTCACACTTCCTCTCCTCTGCGCTGACGAAGGATTACGAGCATCCGAAACGTACGTACCTGCAACGAAATGAAAAGAGAATACAGACATGAATATTTTATCGTAGAATTATCTCTTTAAGGCAGGATCCAATCAATTTTCTAGGATTAAAGCATAACTCTCTGTCTGCCGCCCTTGTTCTATGTACCGGCGGGCACCCAAGCGCAGCGGGCAACTTGAAGGCAAATGTTTTTCGGCAAGGAAGAACCCTTTTTTGCCACATCTTTAGGAATGCTTTAATTCGCCCCATCGGTTCCGCTGGCTGGCCGGCTGGCTGGTAGGTTCGAACCGAACGCACACACCGGCCTAGTGTGTTCCGCCGGCTGCCCAGCTGGTAGAGCCCATTTATTTGCATTATTAATTTGATTTATCGAAGGCGAAGGCATTTTGAAGCATTCGTTGCTTTCCCATGCATACATTACACGGTTGGTTGAATAGGCCAGACCCACCAATAACAGCAACAACAACAACATCAACAACCGTAGCAACAAAAGAGGCAGTTTATTTCAAAGGCTTGACTGATGCTCATTTCATTCGGTTGAAATCGTTTTCCCTGCGGTCAGGATTTCGGTCGGCCTTTAAACTACAGGTCATGCGTTTGATTGACGGATATTAGAAATTGACTCAGTTGGAAGATTTTTATGTGCGAAAATTTGACCTGCTGGACTGCCAGCAAGATCATAAAATTAAGGCTAGCTTTAATATGGATCGTTTGGATCGGGTAATAATCGGAAAAATGTTAAATCAAAATTTATATTCTTTCGCTGTATGGTCCATAAAACGGAAGCACGTTTCTTCGGCCCACTTCCGATGTGTTGGATGTATTTAATGCACGTTCGTGCACTTTCTATGGACCCGACCCGGCAGCTGTGCTGCGTTTCGAAGCACCTAAATACCTACGCACTAATTCAATATCCTTATTGTATTGCATTGCTCGCAAACGGACACTACCTCTGTCGCATACTGATAATTCATTATGGGTATTAAATTTCAATTGCAGCATCGGTTTTAATTAGAAAATACAGATTCTAATCGGAAGACGCTCTCGGAATGGATAAATATTGAGCACCATCGTAACTGGTTATTCAATTAAGTGGACTAAATAGATAAATGGTGAATGACCCATTTACATTTAACGTAAGATGTACCCTGTTCTTGCATAGACAGTAAAGTGTTTTGTTTTGTTATTGCTATTTCTATCTAGTTTGAGTTTTTGCTACTAAATCTAAGTTTTTGACAATCTTATATTGCCAAAGGACATTTTACAAATTTTATTTACGAGACTCGTTCGAACGTAAAAACATATTGATAAATTGATTTTTAATAAAAATAAATTACATTTTTTGTCCTTTGAGAGTACGAGACTGCTGTGGTGTTTGTTTTTCATAGCGCTATGTAGGTACTGTGTGAATAAACGTTGTAATTCCAATATTATATTCTGACCGTACTTTTGATACTACTCTTGACATGTCAAGCAAAATGGGATCAAAATGCTATGAAGAATATTTATTACAAACAGAACATCTTCATTTTGGAGATGGATTGGGTTCGATAGATGTAAATTTTCTTTCCTTCTGGCACATTCTTTTCCTTAAAACAATAAATCAAATAAATTTCACCTCATAATAAGTTAACTATGCAAGCAATTATATAAGCGTTGCAATTATAGTTTTAAATGGAAAAATGAATTACTTTTGGGTCACTGAACATCATATGAGGAGGGCACAGCCTTGGTGCTATGTTTGGCTTTCGGAACCTTGCCTTCTCATTTTTATAGGTTGCTGGAGCACAGGTTAATTGCGGGGCTAGTGCCACGATCCCATTGACTCCGCCTGATAAAATCTACCTGATCGAAATTGGCCATCATTACCGCGACAGACTCCACTTATTCTCTCCTTTAGGCCAGTAGATAGGTGCAAGCAAGAAATAGCTTGGTGTGTTGGCAGGTTTTGCTGAACAAAACTCCATAGTTTTGTCTGACTCCGTCGCGGTCCAACGTAAACTTTTTGTGGAGGAGTGTTTGATGAAAAGAATGGTAAAGTGAAGGAAACTGGGAAATTTCTATATGAGACCAAAAATATATTGGGTCGCTCAATGGCAGGAGGGATTCCAACCCACACTTTCGGTTGGTACCCGACTGTTTTGGCAATTAAACTACAGTCGCACTCTTCTATTGGATAGTCTCATATCTAATTTGGTCGCTCCAGTATAACCCTGGACTAACTAGGGAATGGTTAGACCGAAAGCACAAAATTAGATTTGAGACTATCTAATAGATAGTCTGCGGCTGTAGTTTAATTGCTAAAACACTAGGGCACCAACTGACAGAGTGTGGGTTGGAATTCCACCTGCCATTGAAGGGTGCAATATATTTTCAGCCCCATATCGAAATTTCCCAGTTTCATCCATTTCACTATTCTTCTCATTAAACACTGCTCCACTTCACAAAAAAATTCGTAGTTCTACCCAGACTTGTTATAAACACCGCCCGGTGCGACACGGTTGCCACCCGTCCACATACGCACGGCACTGGGTGCTTTCGATAATAGAACGCACTGGCGTTGCTACATACTAGCACGCTCCCCGACAACACGAAAACCCGATCGAAGTGCCTTGCTTTCGGTTAGGCACCAACGAGCACGGTAC
The DNA here is from genome assembly GCF_943734655.1 of Sabethes cyaneus. Taxonomy (NCBI): domain Eukaryota; kingdom Metazoa; phylum Arthropoda; class Insecta; order Diptera; family Culicidae; genus Sabethes; species Sabethes cyaneus. Next base: position 224,808,841 of record NC_071355.1, read on the forward strand.
TACCGACGGGCCATATGACGGCTTGCATGATTTCGTTCTTTGCTTTCTTTCTCATTAGTTCATATTCGGTGTACGTCACTGAGTTGGCAGGACGTTCGGGCACCGTTCTCTTGCCGTGCTTTTGCCGTGCTCTAGCAAGTGCCGGCTAGTGTACTGGCACGCCGTTTCGCTCGCAAATTTAAAAACCTTTATAACTGCTTGGAGCGATAAGGTAAAAACTTATGAACGGTAGCGGGTGCCTTCCACAACGCCGTGTGGTGTTCCATATCCGCCGCTGCTGCTGCTCAGTAAGAATGATTTTGATTCGATGTAATGCTTATTATGATACCTATAGGAAAACATTTCGAAACAAGGTAATTTTTCGATTTAAGGACAGTTTTTTCTAAGTAATTTTTATACAAAGCATCAGATTATGTTTTGTTCCGAAATATTTAATGTGCGAACCTGCATGTCCCATGCGGGTTAAAAGCTATCCTACTTCCTTTTATAAATCTTGATTTGGTTAAATTATGCATTTCAATCGAAAACGGGTTTTCAATTGAGAGATGTGAATATAATATTCAAATAAAGTATGGTTTAAAAATTCGTTAATTCAATCTTTAATCGTTTTAACTTTCATGTGCATATTATTCGCTACGAAATGTACAGAATGTTTTCGGATAGGTAGATAAGTGCGCTGCGCAGATAGCACGAAAGAAAGAAAAAAAAGGCAGAGTATGAGTGGGGCGCTCGGCTGTCGGTTTTCGCCCGGTGCCGCTCCGTGCCCACTCAACACATATAAAACCGAACCTAACAAAAAAAATTGGCACCGATGTGCGGAGTCATATTTGTTCGTACGAGAGTCGGCGAAGTGCACTGAAACCGGGTGCGTGTGACGTATGAACGAAGTAGAATGTTTTAGCACGGCGTGCGGAGCGGCGCGTGCTTTCACATGTCTGGTTCTACCATTTATGCTTTTATCACCGAGGCAAGGTTTGTAATTTGGTTTCAGAATAAAAATGAAACAAAATTTAATTAAATTTTAGTTTAAATAAAAGTTCAACCGCCGTTTTTACTTCAGTTTGAAGATTTTATGAAGACTATAAGTACTATTTTTGAATCAAATCAGTTCTCCATACATTTAAGTTTTAACTTAAATTTTTCCAGAACCTTTACTCTCGACTTTCGTTCTTAATCTTTCTTAAAATCAAAGAATTTCTTTGTTTTGTTTTACGACTTGCTTCTTTTATTTTTTGTCTATTGTCTTTAATATCTTGTCTGTTATCTTGTTCTGTGTACTGCGTCACTTTTTAGTGCATCTTCTTGCCGTCTTTTTGTTATCTTTTCAACGTCTGTTAGTGATTTTTCGTTCTTTCTAGCATTTGACTTTCTAGTATCATTACATCGTCTACTTTTCTCTTCGGCTGTTATTTTTTTATCGCCTGTGGCTTTTTGGGTTACTCTCGATGGCGTTCTTTATTGTCATTTCTAACCTTTTTGGATTTTTTGTTGTTGCTGTTTTGCAGTTTTTTATCGTCTCTTTAACGCATTCTTTGCATCCACTTATCATGTTTTCGGAGTATTTTTATTTCTTGTCTTTTTCGATATTTCTGTTGCTTCTTTTGCGTTTCAACGGCGTCTTTTCATCGTATTTCTGTTGTCATTGTCTTTTCGTCTACTTGTCATCACTTTTTCGTCATCTTTTCGTCTTTTTTTCTCACTTGGGAGTAAATATGTTTTTGTGAAGAACGAACATTGGAAGAATGATATGCAAACTGTGAAAAAAAATAAACAGTCTAGGTGGGACTTGAACCCACAACTCTCAATCTCGTGTCGAGTGCGATACCATTACACCACCACCGGTCAGTTTATCAACAGGAAGCCTGATACAGGGATACCTCGATATAAGACAACCTCGTTATTAAACAACCTAGATATAAGACAATTCGATATAAGACAATTTTTCCCACGATATAATTCCTTTGACATAATTGGGAACGACACCAGAGCTAATTTTCCATTCCAAAAGTGGCACGATAAAGATGTTCAATATTTCAAATTAATCCTAAAATTGTAAAAAAACTAAAAGCTCAAACAAATATAAAGAGTGCAAAAAGCGTAAACACCCAACACAGAGCAAAATTGGCGACTGCTATTCCAAAAATTGTTTGAAAAAAACATGTTTCGATATAAGACAACTTTTTGAAAAAAATAATTGTCTTATTATCGAGGTATCCCTGTATCAGTTTTCTTTTCGCATTTCCAGTTCGTTCTCTTTTTGTTGTTTTTTTATTTGGCATCTTTTTTTTTTGTTTTTTCTTTGTGTTCGTCATCCATCATCGTATTTTTATCATCCTTTAATGGTCTTTTTGCCATCTATTCATCGCATTTTCGTCGTTTTTTGACCTCTATTTTAGCCTTTTCCAACGACGTTTTGCTCTTTTTGTTGCTTTATTCGTAGGCGTTTTGACATTTTTCCGCTGTCATTTTGTATTCTTTTCTTCGGTTTTTCGCCATCTTTGCATGGTCTTCATCGACGTTTTACAGTTTTTGTTGTTGTCTTTTCGTTACTTTTAACTTTTTTTCTGTTTATTGCCCTTTTATCGTTTTTTCGAAGCCTTCCTGTCGTATATTCGCCTTCTTTTAATCGAATTTTTGCATGTTTTGCCGTCTTTATAACGCTGCTAAGCGTCTTTTTGTCGTATGTTTTTTTTTCTTTTTTTTTTTTTTGTCGATGTTTTGGTGTTTTTTCGTCACTTTTTCTTCGTAATTTCATGTTATTTTCGTCGTATTTTGGTGAAATTTTCATCGCATTTTCGCCACCTTTTTATCACTTTTTCAAAATCTTTTCTTCGCATTTTCATCGTCTTTACGCCTTCGGTTTGTCGTCTCTTCATTGTTTTGTATTCATATTTTAGGCATTTTTTCATGGTAATTTTATTTTATTTTTTGGGAAAGGCTTGTATGATCAACAGTTTTTAATTATCGCATGAAAAGATTAAAGCTAATTAATGCAAATAGGATAATGATTCCAGCTGCTTGGTAATAAGGAACAATCGTATTCGCTTGCCAGCAGTAATAGATTTGTAAGTTCTATTTTACTACAGAAATTATATTAAGAGTAGTCAAGATGTACGAAGAAGTAGAAATGGAAATATTTCGCCTTTTTCCCGTACTCCAACCAGGAACATATCAGTATTACTATTAAAGTGTGGTATATTCATGATGAAGGCTGAATGAAAGCCTGAAAATGAAGAATATCATGCCGTCAACGTGCATAACGTGAAAGAGTTCTATCTGCCGTCAAAATGAACGAGACATTGACGTAAATCTTGCTTTTTTAATTAACTACTCATTAGACTAAACTTTTACTTTTTAATAGCAAGCCTTCACTGTTCTATTCATTTTTCTCTCAGAAAAACTTTGATAGAAACTTTCATATTAGCTGCTGAAGAATAAAGCTAGCTTTTGGGGATATTATGCACTGCGTGTGGCGTGCTCGTGATTTTTGAAACTGAAAACAACTTTCTACCTCTTCCGTAAAGTTTATGATAATCTGTAGACGCGAGCAATTGATCCGTAGGTCCGTAGAAAATTTCTAAATCTGTAGAACTACGCCTAAATCCATAGATCTGGCGTCATGGTCTGGGCTGGACTGGAATCGGTGTCCGCTGGGTCGTGGGTAAGCAATATTGAATTCATCACATTGAAAGTTTCCAGCTCATCCAATTAATATTTCTTCACATGCAGACACTATCTCACTTTCCAAAACAGTTTACATCATGACAGCGTATAGTCATCCATTTTAACTATCGCATTACGCAACATGTGATCTGAGAGATTTTGCGATAAAACAATGGTTGTTATATTGTGTTTTACAGCGCGCTAATCAATCTCTCCCAATATCCGCCCAAGTGCGGCGATAAGGAGAGCATAAAAATCCACTTGCTGCCGACAAAACTGGCTCCTTCATCTACGTTGTCTACGTTCTAAAAGACACCTCAGCTTGTTTCAACTCATGACACGCTTCAACCAATTTAGTGCCACGATCGCTATAAATTTTTTGAAGCGTGCTTCGACGGGAAATACAGTTACGCAGCGACCTTACTTTATGTATTAGTGCTGGGTGAATGGACAGTCTCAAGTTGGATTGCTCGAACCGTCAGACAAGTAACCAGCATTCTCCAATGCCTCCACAGAAGCACATCGATTGGACCGAAGTAGTCGATACCCACGGGAGTAGGAAACCTTGTGAAGGCATCTTGTCTTGAACAGCCATCATAGGCTAGAACCACCGTTGGTAACTGATGCATAACCAAGAAAATAGCGTACGAAGTAGATGCATAGAACAACGTTGACGGTGATTTTGGTGGTGATGATGAGACTGGCACAAGAGCTTGTTCTAGGCTTTATTGGGACCATTCGGTTCTTTTTGAATCAGTCACATCACAATAACCGTCTTGTTGTGCTTGCTTCTGTTAGTTGAACACGTTCACTGGTTCTGTTACCTGATTCGCGTGAGGCTGCTTTGAAGAAAACGAAAGACGTAAGACACATATGCAGCCGTGTTAACTTACCATTTCTACCATAGCTACTGAAACCACTCATAGAGAAGCGATTAGGTTTTCTGAAAATGCAGAAGTAGGCACGACTGAAACTCTTATTCTTTTGTAGCAATAGTGGTCGCGGCCAATGTTCTTCTAGGCGCCATAAGAACTATGGTCCTATGTAAAAACGGTTTTCTACGGATATATCCGGAATTTAACTTGAAGAGAATATAGTTCCAATCAGTTGTTACCGTTGAGTCCAAAACCTCAATAACTCGATGGGCTACAAGTTGAATAAATCGCTGATGACTTCCCAAGCAACAATGTGAGTTTTATTGAATTCTTATGGTGGTCTTCTAGAACAATCTTGGTCTTAAAAGTCATCATAAGAGTGTGATAAAACCCAAATTGTTACCGCCTCAGCCGAGCAAAATTTGACAAAGTTGTATATGGGACGCTTATAGAACTAGTTATAATCTACAATTTTGCTGAACTAAGTTTTGCTGTATCTTTTGATAGTCACGGTGCTACAATGCTAGTACCTAGTGCTACAATGCTAGTAGACTAAATAAACGTTCACTTAGTTACTAATGAGGGACTAACATTGTAGCAACGTAACTACAAAAGATACAGCAAAATTGTAGATAATAACTAGTTCTGCAAATGTCCCATACGCAGCTTTTGTCGAATTTGTTTATTCAATCCGGATTGGAACTGGATGAATTTTTTGTGTTCATTTGCTCCTATCTGACAGATAAAATTCATCCAGTATCAACCCGGATTGAATAAACAAATTCGACATTTGTCAAATTTTGCTTGACTCAGACGGTACTGTCAAATGAATCAAAATTGAGTCATGGTGATCGAACCATCCCTGGTCTCGACGCTACATTTTGTTTTCGGATTCCGATTTTAACTTCTTCCGATTCTTTGTTCAACAGACCTGGTAGTCAGCAAGCAACAAATGATTACCAAAGCTCACAACTAAGATCACCGCCAAATGGCGAACCCAGCCATAGCTTAAAATTGCCATTAATTTAAATTCTCCCTCATTCTCAAACCCTAAAGTAAATTGAATTCACATCAAGTGTTGGCAACACACGAAATCGCCCGTCCATGCCATTATTCAAGCCACATTCATTCAGCCCCAAACAGGCAGCCTATTTTTGTGCACAAAACGAGCTTTGTGTTTTTCCCGGCACACAGCCGGCCAGGCCAACCGGCTTCCGTACGATACTGCTCGTCGAGTACGGCTGCTGCAAATGTTTCAACTGGTTCTTGTTTTTTTTTCAACTTTTCCACAGCAATCCACGGCCAGCTGCATCTGAAGTGCAAAATTGCAAAACCTCCACCGAACGGAAGCTTCCCGGAAACTGGCAAAGGAATCGCACGGAAAACAAAAAACAAACACGTGCTCGCTTTGGGTCCAAGTGAACAATAATATTACGAATGTCAGCCAGAGTGGAATATCTGAAGCAATCAAAAGGCTTCGTACGACGACGGTCACACGCGGTTAGCTAAATGAAACTGTCCACGTTTCGACACCGGATTCAACCTAGCTACGGAAGTATTTTTTTTTTGCTCGACGGCACTTTAGACCGTACGTACGGGGAGCACGGAAAATCCATTCGCACTTTTAATTTCACGTTCTACTGTTCCTGTCAGGCTCATTTTGGAATGTGTGCGCGTACCTAACGTACCTACATGCCGAAAGGTAAGCTGAAAACGGGTTGTTGTTGTTCAGTACAACCGTTGGTTGGTTGATAACGAGCCCTTGCCGGATGCTTTGAAACACCCAGTTGTGGAGAGGTTTTCCACCAGACCGGTATGGACGGTATTAGCCTATGGTAAGCTTCTTAGGCATGGACGTTAACGATCGTTCGTTTTGATATATGTTTCGCGCAGCATATAATGATCAATCATTGAATTTTTTCAAAGCAGTAAAAAGCAATATTGTTCAATAGGAGCTACGCGGGAAATGCAACGTTCCCTAAGTAAAACTACCTACAAACGTTGGTTGCTTAAAGGTTATTTAATAATTCCCCTTCGTTTGAGTAGTGAGTTTTTTTCCGTCACTCTTTGAGGGGGTGTCGTCTGTAAAGCGCTTAAAAGTTCGTTTCGGTACAATCGAGCCAGCTAAAGGACGTCCTCTCCGTCGGTAATCAAAACACGGAACGAGTATGTGCTTCAAGCTTCACCGATTGTGCCCTTTACCGAGTGCTTTCGCTAATAACCCATTTCAGCAACGACACCGAAAGCTGCAGACACCGAAGGCAGCAGCAGCAACAACAACAACAACTACAACAACAGTAGCATAGGGAAAAAATCCTTTCAACTTTCAATCAGCGCTTCGTCACTGCATCACTGCGGGTGGAAAATTCGACTCGATGCATGTGCACTCGTGTTCACTGGCACGTATTGGGAATGCTAGAGGAAAACCAGCAAACGCAATGAAATGAAAGAAAGTGCTGTCGGTGCGGGTAAAAAACTATGGTTTAATCTATTGTGGAGAGAAAGAGAGAGACGGAAAAAAAACTGTGACAACTTGTTTGCCCAAGCAAATTGAAAAGTTGGTAATGAATTTGTTTGAGCTTTGTTTCTCTCTTATCTTGAGTATGCACGAACGGAGAGTAATCTAGCTTTGTCGTTTGGATAGAGTGTTGGACAAATAAGCTACGCAAGTTTTCCTTTTTTTTTTGGGTTGTCAAGGTCGATTATCAGTTTTTCACCATATGGATGCTGTAGTCGTATGTCGAAGTATTTTTTGAACTAGTAGTGTGGCGTTAATGTATGGCTTTAATGTATGGGGTATGGGTTCGAATACTTAAACAATCCAATCTAGATAACCAGAGTAGCAAAAATATGCTTGTGAAAAAAGTGAGAAAAAGTGGGTATGAAATGGGGAAGGCAAACAAGAAAGCGACCAACATAGCTCTTGCCATCTCAAGCCCCTACATAGCGCCTCCACGCGGCCTTACCCGGTAATACTGTATTGAGCAGCTCAGCTAGGACGCGCGATGCTGCGTAGTTCCCGAGTACCTTGTTAGCAGATAAGCCCAATATGTTATTCTAATGATTTGTTTCGTTTTACCTCATCAAGCACCTTCTGCTGTACAGTTAAAACTAATAAAAAGATACAAATCCAAAATGCAACCCAATAATCCACGCACTCAAAAGTTCCGAATATCAAGGAATCCTAGAGTCAAGAAATTCTAGATTCTTTCGTCTTTATTAGGTTAAATCAAAGGATCGAAAAATTTAATGCAAAACAAGCCAAGAAACAAACTATCAGACCCGATTTCAGTTACGAATCCAAGAATCGAAGCATCCCAAAATAAAAGATTTCAAGAATCCAAGAACATAGGAACCTGAGAACTAAACAGTTTATGAAAACAAGAATTAAAAAAAATTCAGATTGTAAAACGGATTTAGAGATTCTACACCAAATTTTGAACCACATTTTTGATCAGATGTTTGACCAGGTTGGGGTTAGATTTTGTACCCAGATTCTAGACCTGGTCTGGACCATATTCTGGACCTGCGTCAGATTCTCGACCAAATTTTGGACAACATTTTTATCACATTTGGACCAGATTTTTGATAATATTTTTTATCAGATTTGGACCAGGTTTTGGATGATATTTTGAACTACATTTTTTTATAAAATTTTGGATTAGATTCTAGACCAAGACTAGTTTACGGACCCTTTTTCGATTTTGGACCACATTTTGAATAAACTTTGGGCCCAGACTCAGAAACTGTACGGAATTATAAACCAGATTTTAAACTACATTGTTGATCATCAGATTTTAATCCACCACCCAAATTTTGGGGCAAGTTCATAACCTGGACCGTATTTTGTACCTGGACTAGATTGCAGACCACTTTTTTCTATTGCATTTGGTCCAGATTTTGTAATAAATTTTGGAACTGATTTGAACTAGAATTTGAACCAGATTTTAGACTAAGTTTTTAATTAGATTTTGGCCATATTTTGTTTCAGACTCTGGACTTGAACCAGATGATGAACCTCCATCAGATTCTGGGCTCGATTTTGGACCAGGATTTTTTTTTATCAAATTTGGACCAGGTTTTGATTTCGGATCAGATGTAGGACCAGATTTTGAACCACATACTAGACCAAGACCAGATTCTACAGCACATTTTTATCGGATTTCGGTTCAGAGTTCTAATAAAATTTTGGACCTGTTTCTCATACTGGGCCAGATTAAAAACTAGATTTTGGACTACTCAAACGATCAGATTTTGAACCATATTTTTGATCAGACTTTAAACCAGCAACCAGATTTTGGAACAGATTGCGAACTGCATTTTTGTCAACATTTGTTTCAGATTTTAGAAGATTTGGACTAGATTCTAGGCTAAATTTTGGACAACATTTTTATCAGATGTGGAGCAGAATTTGAATAAGATTTTGGACACCATTTTGACTACTTTTCGGACCTCATTTTCGATCAGATTTTGGATCAGATGCTGGAACAAGATCTTGGAGCTACACCAGATTCGAGATCAGTTTTTGGACCACAGTTTTATCAGATTTGGATCAGATTTTGGACGATATTTTGGACTACATTTTTTTAGTCAAATTTCGGCTAGACCAGTTTGTGGACCTTGCCCCGATTGTCGACTACATTTTTTATCGGATTTTGAGCTATTTTTTGCGTCGAATTTGGGTCCAAATTTGGAACTCTGAAACTGGAAAGGATTATACACCAGATTTTGGGCCATATTTTTTATAAGATTTTAATCCACCAACCAGATTTGGGATCAGGATTCTGGACCTGGACTAGATTGCGGACCACATTTTCATCAGATTTTGTAACAATTTCGGAACAGATTTGAACTAGATTTTGGCCAATATTTTGTACCAGATTCAAGACTGGAACCAGATGTTGGACCTCAATCAGATTCTGAGCCAGATTTTTATCAAATTTGGACCAGATCTTGGAAAATATTTTGAGCCACATTGTTGATCAGGTTTTGAATCAGATGCGGGACCAGATTTTGAACCACATACTAGACCAAGACCAGATTTTGAGCCTGGAGCCAACTTCTGCAGTACATTTTTAATCAGATTTTGGTCCAGACTTTGTAACTAGATTCTCAAACTGGGCCTGATTGTAATCTAGATTTTGGGCTACATGTTTGATTAGATTTTGGACCACATTTTTTATCAGATTTTAAACCAGGTTTTGGATCAGATTTTGAACTAGATTCTGGACCCGGACTTTATTTTGGACCTGGACTGTATCGTGGACCACATTTTTTTTATCAAATTTTGTTTCAGATTTTGGAACAGATTTGGACTAGAATGTGGACCACGTTTTGCTTTACATTTTTTATCAGGTTTTGGATTACATTCTAGACCTGGTTTCAGTGCGTCGTAGCGTGACATTATGACGGCCCTGGCGAAGACCCGATTTGGCACCCATTAGTGTTCTGTTGAAGTTTATCATTTTTTAGAATTGGACTGTTATACATAGGGTATTGTCGTTATCGTCGGGTCACTGTTATGGTCGGGCCATCACGATTTTATAGTTTTAGTAACTCATGATATCTATGATACAACCATTGTAAAACTTCTTACTGTGATAGCTAACTTTTCACAATATTGTGAGTTTCAATGGTGTATTCAAAACACCCGTTCTGAATTCAGTGACTAAATCTCACAAAAAAAGTTTTCCAGGCGTAATGAACTTTTCTTCAAGAAATGATTCGTGAAATGCAATTATCAAGATAAATTTTGAAAATGTATGAAGGGTGTTGTGCTGCACACGAAAACTATATAAAAATTCCCTCCAGTAAGGTGTTTGGGAAGGCTAAGGTGAAATACTAGAAAAGCGCTATTTGTAAAGGTCGGGCCACTTGAGTAGTCATGGTTGGGCCACCATAAATTTAAGCGCAGAAGCGCAATAATCGCTAGAGATTGTCAGTCACGGAAAGTGTGATGAAATAAAGCAAAATTAATGCGATAAAAACCTAGATTTTTGTTGTGTTTTTCATTGTAGTTGTACACTTCGGAAAAGGCGATTGTAGCAATATTGATTTTACAAGATCGCCAAATTTTCGCAAAAATGCTATTAAAAATAATATATTTGTACCTGTATGAGCCGTTGTTTACGGATTACATTCTTTTTATGTCTTTATATAGAATTTCAATACGTATGTCTTAGATTTTCTGCGGTGGTCCAACCTGTACAACATGACCCGACTATGACAACATTTTTTGTCTTCACGTAAACGCCTATAACTTTTTTATTTTTCAAGCAATTAGTTCAAAGCTTTACCGAAATCTACCTTATTCGTAGACCTTTGCAACGATGTATTTAGATTTCCAAAATTCCTTTTAAAACGAAAGTTATGGGCGAATTCCAAAACGTGGCCCAACCACGACGACAATCCCCTAATCCGTACACTTCCCAGTATCCGGTACTTCGCTAGACTCGAGAGTGCCTTACTGAGGTTTAAGCCGTTGTTTAGTGCCCCCTAGAGCTAGCGCCCTTGGCGGGGGCCAGTCTGGTCAACTGCACGCTACGGCGCTGGTATCCGGTATCCATTAAAGTCAAAATGCTGACTGCAAATTGAGATTTGTCACGGGAAAAAATTCCAAAATTAGTTTTCAATTATCGTTTCGAATAAATGATTTGAATTGTTTCTTATTTACGAGGATAATGCAGTAGCACTTATGGTTTGGCTTGAGCTGAGAAACATGTCCATTAGTTTCACTTCAGACAGTGTTTGCTTAAATCAGAAACTTGGCCCGTATGACCTACATTCTTGCCTACATATTATACACTGAAAGTTTGTCTATCGTTAATCGGACTATAACAGTGCCACGTACTTGGCAAAATCCCAACAGCAAGATAGTAAATCATATGCAGCGGCAGTCGAAAAATATAGAAACATCACGAAGCATGTTTTACATTGAGGAAAAAGTTATCAATTCGCAAAAGGGTGGTCTCCAGTTCACTGGGCAATCTTGCATTATCATTTGTTGAAAAATTAACAAATAGTGGGAGGGTAGTTTGAATATACTCGAACATGTCCGAATTGTGTGATCAAAAACCAACAAGAAACTACGACTGTCACAGCGTATGGGTCGTGAGCTAAGTATATAAATGAGCAAATGTTCCTACTTTTTCTTTCGGACCGTCGATTTTCCGACAACTAAATAATAGCCACACGTCACCAGACACCGGAGCAGAAGTAAATTACATTTAATTTATTTGGTTATTTATAGCATCTGTTTTCTGATTAAATTAGCTCGATTCGGGATAGTCACCTACGCTCACATTATCCTGGGGAAGACCAATGAAGGACAATTGCAAGGAAACAGCCGATGACTCCAGTGTAGTGAATGATTTTTTTCTATCAAATTAATTTATTATAGATCTTGCATTCTGTTTTTGAAAAAGGACTTACACTGGGAATTTTGAAGATAAATTTATATTTTGGATCCATTTAAACAATAGAAAAGTGAGTTATAACTCAATTCAATTTAATCTCCAGTCGATAATATGACTTAACATATGTGAGACTCACATTGTGAGTACGTTAATTCAATATTACATTACCGTTGCACACACGAAAACTTCGAAATGCTTCCCAGAGCCAAGAATACACTTTCCTAATTTATATCGAACCAAAGCAGACCAGACTGCACTCTTAGATTCAAATATGCAGGTACCGCCATCATTTCATTCTATAGCGAGAAAAGTCACGTAGCGCAACGAATACGTTGCTGAAAGCACATCAAACTTTTCACTCTGTTGCGTTCGCACAGCTCTTGCTACAGGCCATTACTATATTGCCGCTATTGCTGTCGTCCTGACATCCTGCCGAATAAAGCTGCTGCTGCACCGTTTGAAAGCTAATGTATCGATCTTCTCCTACCTTAGCAACCAACGAACGACCGAGCAGGGTGTGTACCGTCTCCAACTGTTACGTACCACACAATAACAGCAGCAGCAGCAACAACAACAACAACAACTTGGCCAAGGATTGAACCAATATCGTTGGGCCAATATCGAAAGGCAACCATTTCGTTAGATGAAAATTTTCGACTAATCCATTTTTGAAACTGGACATATCCATCATATCGCTCACTCATATCTACATGCTGTGAACGATACAGTAGACAGGCAGACGAAGGAATATGTTTTAAAGCTTGTATCAAACATTCTACAACCTCGAAAAGCTGTCTAATCCGAAACAACATTAGCACCGGTTCACTAACCACACTAATTATAGTTTCAAAATTAATCTATTTTAATTTCCAATCAGTCTGGTACGTCGGTACCCGTATCCGGGCTGTTGAAAAATCGACACCCATCACCGGCTGCCCCCCCCACCTCCCTTCTCCACACCGGATATTGCAAGCTTGAGGTTCCGTCTGCACCTTGCATAATACGTACGAGGGTAGGGGTAGGTGGGCGTGTGGGTGTGTTTATGTGTGTCTACGGACGTCGATCCTATGCTGGCTTGTACAGTTTCGTACGGAATATTGTTGTTACGTACTGATGGAAGGGTTATTGTTACCAGATTCGGAACCTACGAACAGTGCAACAGTAATCCGTAACTTTTTGACATGGATTTCATAAAATTCTGAGTATCGATGTATGGCCCTCCGTCAAATGCAACTATATTTGGATGTCTACCTACTGATCAGCTCAGTTACCATTCCATGGTTAAAACTTTATATCCTGAGGAATTTTTCTGTAAAGGAATGGATTTATCCCAAACATTTTTTTTACCAACACCTGATTTCGGTATGGTTCACTGCATACTCATTCCCTTTTGCTTAGTTCGAGTCGGTACAGATTCCTCCTGCCGATGGAGTATGTTATGTTTCCCATGGCCACAATCCGTCACGATACAGAACTAGCTCAAACATTGTCCGACTGAGTCAAAATCTGAAAACCACCGAGTAGGTGGAATTCACCGAAAAAAACAGCCATTTGCCTAAAATCCGTACAAACAAGCGCACTGGAAAAAGGTTTATATATTTAGCTTACCGCTGCGCTCTGCTGCCATGTTTGCAAGCTTATTTACAGGCTAGTTTCAATGAAAATCCTCACCGGCCAACGACAGCGACTCGGATGGCGGACACACGGAGCAATCCTTGTTGCGCTGCGCCGCGCCGGCCAGTTCGGTTCAGTTCTGTCGGTACGAACGGTAACTCGTTAGAGCCGTTCGAATTGCTGCGTCCACATTGGCCGCAAATCTACTATTTAGTTTCAGATGGCTCGACTGAATACCTTCCTATCCTCTCGGCTACATGACTAACAACACAGATAGCAGTTAAAAAATGCACACGTACGTACGGACGGACATAACCACACGTTCAAGCACGCAGCCAAATACACAAACACACATACACATCCGATTGTCGACATCGCTCAGTACAACAAACTTTTCGAAACACGACGAATGATTCGCTTCGCTGGATGCGCCAACAAGCAATGTGATTGAATTCTGCCACCGTATGTAGTTTGGTAGAAATTTTCCACGAGGGCGGTACATCTGATTTGTGTGAATTTATTTGGATTAATTTAGTTTTTTCCTCCGTAGAACAAAACAGAAGCAGCAAGCAAAAAAAAAAGAGAACGCACAAACAAATGCAACAGAAACGAAGGAAACTGTTGTGATAGCAAAAATAACACATCCGGCCCGGGCCGGGAACCGGGAGCAGCAGCCTATGACACACCGACCGGAGCCGAGGCCAGGACCGGTCCGGGAGAATGGAAAATCGGGTTTGCTTTTCCGCCGGGTAGCGAGCGACACACTTTTTCGGTATTTATTCAGCTCGTTTTAATTTTCGTCGTCCACGGGCCGCGCCGCGCACCGGCCTGTCGGTCGGTGCAGACAAGGACCGGGACCGCCGCACACAAAAGGCATGTAAAATGGGGTAATTTCAATCGATTTTTTTTTCTCGTTCAGCTAACTGGGAAATAAGTGCACAGATTTGTTTAACAAGGTTTTCTTTAATGGTATTTGCATTTTTCCCCCCTTCCGTGATAAAATTTGCATCCATTCATGTGTGTAGTGAATACTGCTCAGGCGGTTTTTTTATTCTAGTATGCAAAGTATGCTACATGTAGCAGCGGCGCAGGGTGTGCTAGAGACGAGCCATTGAATCGAATTTTAATTAAATTATTTTGATATTTCTGTTATCTTTCGCTCTGTAAACGTTTCTATAATTTTGAATCAGTGACAATCACACCCCGGTAGAATCTCTAAGCGTCGAAAGTGGAAAACTTTGCAATCTCGGATTCATGGAGTCATGAGATTTTAAACTAACTGAGTTTGGATTGTCGTATCCTCAGATACTCCGATTCTTAACTAACAAGATTGTAGAATTCTACGATGGATTTGGATTTCCGGACTCATAATCTATTTATTTTGAAAATTCCTAATTCTTTCACTGATTGATCATTAGATTATATTACATTATTAGAGATATAGATTATTTAGTGTCAAGGATTTTTGTACTGCAGACTTAATTGCTGCCATTTTTTAATGCAATGAATCTTTTAAATGCTGGATACCTCATTTTTATTTATCTCAGTTTTTAAATTCGTGGTTATAAGATTCGTGAATTCTTGGATTCTCAAAAATAGGCTCCGATGAACAATGTCGCCCAAGTAACAATTCGAGTTTTATTGCATTTTTATAGCGGTTTTCATGACTAATTTTGGTCACCAGAACCGTCATAAGTGTGCAATAAAACCAGCATTGTTACTTGGGTGGCCTAACCAGCCAGTCCACAATAGTGGTTTGAATGCTCGAAATCGTGAACTTGTTGAATAACTCTTCTAATGGTAATTTTGGTGAAAACAGCAGGAAAGGATGACATGATGTCTTTAGAAAATAGTGTTAGAATAAGATTATCTACAACTTTTCCGAAGATGCTATGACTCCATATGTGATTCTACTCCATCGCGCCACACATGGTTAAGTTTTGGACTAGAACTAATTATCAGTAGTTGCGCACATTGATATACAAACATTCTCTCAAAGACATTATAATAAAAAAATCACTATTAAAACAATTATAAAACAATTCACGACTTCGAGCATTCAAACCACTACTGCAGTCGTCGTATGTTCAAATTCCAGCAGCTAGATTCAATCGCATCGTAGCACAAACCCAGCAATTATCCTGAATTTCAATAGCTGATTACAAAGTCTACCGAACAATAACTGGAGTTGTAGTTTTGAAAACGGAATACACTCAAGTCGCTTTTTACGCGAAAAATACGTCCCGCGTAAATCAAAACGTAAAACGCGTAAAAAAACCGCGTAAATTGCGAAAATCGCGTTAAAAATCGCGTAAATTCCGAAATTCGCGTAAAAAACGCGTAAATTCCGAAAATCGCGAAAGAAAACCCGCGTAAATTCCGAAAATCGCGTAAAAAAAACCGCGTAAATTACGAAATTCACGTAAAAAAACCGCGTAAATTCCGAAAATCGCGTAAACCGCGTAAATTCCAAAAATCGCGCAAAAAAACCGCGCAAATTCCGAAATTCGCGTAAAAAAAACCGCGTAAATTCCGAAATTCGCGTAAAAAAACCGCGTAAATTCCAAAATTTGCATAAAAACACCAAAATTTCCTATAAAAAAACTTTTTGGATTTCAACACTATGCGAAAAAATAGACGTTTTGAGCACATCTGCGTAAATTCCAAAAATCGCGTAAATTCCGAAATTCGCGTAAAAAACCGCGTAAATTCTGAAAATCGCGTAAAATAACCGCGAAAACTCCGAAATTCGCGTAAAAAAAACCGCATGAATTCCGAAATTCGCGTAAAAAAACCGCGCAAATTCCGAAATTCGCGTAAAAAAAACTTGTAAATTCCGAAATTCGCGTAAAAAATGCATAAATTCCGAAATTCGCGTAAAAAAAACCGCGTAAATTCCGAAATTCGCGTTAAAAAACCGGATAAATGTCAAAATTCGCGTAAAAAAACCAAAATTGCGCGTAAAAAAAACTTTGTGGATTTCAACACTACGCGAAAAAATAGACGTTTTGAGCACATCCGCGTAAATTCCGAAATTCGCGTAAAAAAACTGCGTAAATTCCGAAATTCGCGTAAAAAAACCGCGTAAATTCCGAAATTCGCGTAAAAAAACCGCGTAAATTCCGAAATTTGCGTAAAAATAGTCGCGCAAAAAACCGCGTAAAAAGCGACTTCAGTGTATAGCACTTAGGTCTCGCTTTCCTTAGTTTTACATTCTTGGATTCTCAAATTATTTGATTCTTGGATTCATGAATCCTTGGATTCTGCAATGCTGGGGGAACTCACGGAATCTTTTTAAGATTTCCTGCTTTTTTATTAGGTACTTGGATTCTTAGCTTTGATCTGTTGGTTTATTGTATTTGTGCCACTATAACTCACTTATATTTTTCCCAAGTTTTATAATTACGGGCTACTAATCTCTTGAGTTTTTGGATTCTTAAATCAAGGGTTTTTTACACAGAACAGTAGTAGAAGTCAAACACGTACATGCTACTTTCTACAGATACTAGCGAACCTGGCGGTAACGAGTCACTTTTTTCCACGAAAACACACGAACGCATACGAATGCACACGAAAGCATGTGAAAGCTGCTATGCGATTGGCAGCGAGCGTTCTGCTTATATTGCTGTTATTCGCTTCTATGCGAAAACCTTCCCAAAGAAAAATAAAAACAAAAAAGACTCTGTTACCAGTTTTGATCGCCGAATTGTTCGGACTTCCACTTCTGTTCTGTGGTTTTTAGACACTTGGATTCTAAGATCTCTGCATCTATACCTATAAAATTGAATTTCTGTCTGTATGTTCCTTATAGAATCGAAAACTACTGAACCGATCAGCATGGAAATTTGTATGTAGGGGTTTTTGGGACCGTGGAAGGTTCTCATGATGGTTAGAGACCCCTCGCCCCACTAAGAGAGGCGGCTCCCATACAAATGAAACACAAATTTCTGCATAACATAATCAAGCAACTGGAACCATATTTGGCATGAGGGGGTTTTTGGATGCAAGAATTTTTTCTATGGTCAATTAGGACCCGTCCCTAAGGAGGTTAGGAGGGGGGCTCCTATACAAATGAAATACAAATTTCCTCATAACTCGAGAATTATTCAAGCAAATGAAATCAAATTTGGCAGGTGGGGATTTTGAAGCAATGAATTTATTTTATGATCGTTTGAGATCCCCCACCCCTGTGGTAGGGTGATAAATACTCAAAAACTAATCGATCTCTAGAAATTTTAGACTTCCATAAAACATTACAATAACAATACCACCAAAAACTATCTATAGTAACACTAGATGATTCAGGCCGAGACGGGCGCAGGCCGCGAGTGTTGCCGGCGACTCGCCGTCGGAAGCGCCGGTCACTGTAGGGGGGGTCAGCCGCCCCTCGGAAATCACCACCGTCTAGGATTATTTGTTTTCCTAGGTATACTGATCTCTATTACTTTCCTTCATTTGGGTCCGAACGAGCGGCAACGAGTAAGAAGAGGATCACCCCTGCGAAATGGTATATTCCGCAAAAAGCTTTTCCATGAAATGGTACATTCCGCGTAAGGTTTTTCACGAAATGGTATTCACCGAAATGTTATACAATCACGACGAATATTGCTATCCGCTTTATTTTATCTGGCTAAGCAATGGGGGAAGTGTTTCCTACTTTACTATAAGGAAAAATTGTAATTTTGCATATTAAACTACCTATGCTTTCATAGTTACGTAACTGCCAAAATGAATCATCTAAGGTTGAACTCCTCAGAAACTTGCAAAACTCGAGATTGTGACAAAGGTCATCCGAGATTCTCGAATTATGTACAACACAGTATAATTAGTGGCAATACGAAGTTTGTCGAGTCAGCTAGTTCTTAAATAGTTTGGTGTTTGAATTTCTGAGCTTTTGGATTTTTGAAGATCTAATTTCCGGGCTCCTTAGCATATGGGTTTTACAGTCTGGGATTTTTTTTTATTTCTGTATTCTTGAATTCTTCTTGTTTCCCAGTTGGTCTCTAGATACGACACTGGCCTAACAAATCAGTCGTCATGTGTTCAAATCTCGACTGGGAGAGGCTGTAAGAGTTAATAAGATCGTTGCACTAGCGCCGTAATTAATCTGGATTCTCGAAGTTCAATAATAACAGAAAGTCTAGTTCCAGAAAACAAAATGTCACACTTAGGTTGTGCTTAGTTTTGCTTTACACACTTAAATAAAAGCATCGATCTTGGCAAAATTTTGCCGAAATCTCAACAGCCGACCGTTCGGTAAAATTTTTTATGTTGCCAAACGTTACTAAAGATCCGTAAACGTCGATATACACCATCGACATTTTTACCGAACGTTCGGCTGTTGAGATTTCGGCAAAATTTTACCGAATTCGGTGCTATTTTTTAAGTGTGTAGATTCTTAAATTCTCGGAATTTGAGATACTTGGATTTTTTCAGTGTCCGGTTTTGGGATTACCTGGATTATTATATTTTCTGGTTCTTTGATGCTTTGATAGTTGAATTTTGGAATTATTTTTTTGTATTGTTGGATTTGGATTTGATCATTTTGAGACTTCAAGATTTTTGGGCTCTTATCCAATCTTAAGCTTTGAATTCTTGGATGGATGCATTTTAGGTTCTAAAATTCTCTTCCATTTTCCGAAATTCTAAAATTTTAGAGTTCATGGAGTATTCATGGAGTATTTGGATTCTAGCGTTTCTGGATTCTAGAATAGTTTGGTTATTGGGTGTTTGCACTCTTGAATTTTTGAATATCTAGTTTATTGAGTCCTTAGATTCTCAGTTTTGCAGTCCAAGACGTTTTTGATTTCTGTACTCTTGAATTCTTGAATTCTTCTAGGTTACCAAGACGTTTCGAATTTAACATTCGTCGCTATAAACGGGTCGAACATTAAGATTTTCGTATTGTTTTATTTTTGCATTCTTTTGGGTCCTAAAATTCTTAGATTTACAATTTTCTGGATGGTAATTTGTGAATCCTTTGGTCCGTTGCTACAAAGGGTATGGATTCATGAATTGTTGGGTTTTCGGTTTTGGCTGGGAGAGGCTGTTAAAGTCAATAGGATCGTAGCACTGACCCCGCACTGTTCTGTATTCTAACACCTGGTTGCGAAGTCTGTCGTATAAAAACAGAAGGTCAAATTTCGATTAGCACCCAGGCTTTGCTTTGCTTTCGGTTTCTCGCATTCTGAAGTTATCGAATTCTCGCAGGATATATTCTAAAGTTATTGAATTCTTGGATTCCTGTATGTTGGAATTCTTGAATTCCGTCCAGCAACTCCTAGATTTTGTACTTCTTAAATTTTTTAATTCGTGGATTGTCATTTATAGTATACGTATAATATTACATTACCTGGTTTTCACGCCCTTTTGAATATATGAAGTTTAATATCTTGAAATCTTTCTTTTTATTGTAGAATTTTTGAACTAGTTACTAACGAGGAAGTGGATTTTCAGAACTTTACATTCTTGAGTTCTTCAGTTCTTTGATTCTTCTAATTTAGAATTCATCAATTCGTAAATTTGTCACAGTGAAGGAAGCGGATTCGTGAGTTCAAACATTAGTGGATTCATTGGCTTGTCGATTTTGGGATTTTTCTATTCTGGGATAACTCGCTTCAAACTTGTCTATGAGTCGGATTCTTGGATTATTTTATTATGTTTCCATCCTTCGGATTATGGATTCGATGCAGGTTTTTTATGACAGATCTCATGAATTTTTGGTGTTTTACTATTATTAAATTGTTGAATTTGTCTTGTTGAATTTTAAAATATGTGGACTTTTCAGATTACTAAATTTTATTAAATTTTTGTTTTTTGCATTCTAGAACTTTTGAATTCTTCGGTTCTTTAGACCGTTAATTTTTGTCGTTTAGTGTTCGTGTGGTCTTGGATTCATGATCTCTAGGATATTTAGATTTTTCAAATCTCGTAGTTTCGATGCTCGAATTCGCTGCCCATGAGTAACCTCCCAGTTGACCGCAAGGTACGACGCTGGTCTAACAAGCCAGTCGTCGTATGTTCGAATCTTGGTTGGGAGTAGTTGTTACAGTCAATAGGATCGTAGCATTAGCCCCGCAATTATCCTGTACTAGTAGTTGATTGCGAAGTCTGTCGAACAAGAAAAGCAGAAGACCACATTTCCTCGAAATGTAGCGGCAAGGCTTTGCTTTTTTTTTGAGGTTGGGGATTTTTAGAATATTTCTTGAATTTGTTTATTCTTCGTTACTACAAAGGGGATCAGATTTTTGGATTGTTGGGCTTTTGGATTCTGGGATTTTTTTATTTTGCAATTACTAAATTCTTTGTTTCCTAAATTGTTAGACTCATACTGTCTGATTGTTGAATATTCAAATGCATTCATGGATTTTCGAATTTTCTCCATAACAGAATTTTTGGTTGTTTGCATTTTTTGGTTTTTTGATATTCTTGGGTTCTTGGATTCTTAGCTTCCTTCTTTAACTGTTGAAATCTTGGTTTGTTGGATTTTTGATTTTGGGTCTTTGGGTGTCATTTCTACTGAGGGTGTAGATTCTCATAATATTGAACTCTTGAATTCTATGATCCTTCCATTGATCTTCGATTCTTGGACTCGTTACTATCTATACAGGAACTGGATACTTGAAAGATTGTTGACCACTTGGGCTGTTAGAGTCTTTGATTTTGGGACTTTCCGATACTTGAATATAACTCATTTCAACCTATTTTTAGAACTTTTAAATAGTTTTGAATTGCAAGCAATGTACGGATCAAGTTAACGTAAATGAGGAAGAATTTGCCTTCGAATTGCGAAGCACAACCACCTTCGCCAGATTCAATCATTCATCATTGTGTTTAACTTTATCGGCACTAATTATCAGAATTCACTCCTTGCAATTAGTGATCGACATCGGACCGGGTAAAGTCCGGAAAGTCCGGTCCGATACCCGGTCCGAAGTCCGATCGGAACGAAATTTTTGGGTCCGATTTTTTATCGGACCGGAACCGGAACGAAGCGTTCCGGAACCGGACCGGACCAGGTCTTCCGTTGAAAGTCCGGAAAAGTCCGGAGCACTTTTGATCGTAAAACTGACCGCAGTGGAAACGATGACTAGGACTTGCTTTATATGTTTAAAACTAATTTCTTTTAACTTCCTCAGTATTGAGGAAAGAGCAATAATACACATTCTGTTGAAGTTTAACAAGTCCAACGAATCGATTTATTTTTGAAAAATTAGCAAATATCTGTGGGTCTTAAAACCGAATGTTTCGCAGTATCGGTTCATGCCATATGATCCCTCAAAATTTAATTTCAAAGAACTAACTTTAAAAGTTATGTAATTATAGCACTTCATCTTCTCGGTAATGCCATAGGTAACCGATATTCACGCTTATGGTCCAATATGAGAGATAACTCAATAGTTTCATCGGATTTTTCAAAATTATAGTATAGGTTTGGGCCGAAGAGTCTCAGATTTTCATGAAATTTTGCTTACAAGCATAACGAGGATGTTAACTTTTTAATGAAAACAATATGTTGTCCTATTTTCCCAGAAAACTCCACTAGAAATTTTTCGATTTTTTCGAACACAGCTCATTTCGAAAGTTTATAGTTTTAAAACCAAGCATTGCAGAACAATTTTTTTTATGAAAATGCAATAAAATTTTCTCAGCAATCCAGGAAAAATATTAGTTGGAACAAGCTTTCCACATCATTTTCTATGACGGTGCAAAATTCTAAAGAAATGTTGGAAAGCCCATGTTCTAAGTCTTAAGAAATTTTGAAATATAGTGGACTCTCGGAAAAGTTAATCGATTGATGAAGGGGTCGATAAACTTTTTCGAAATATTACCTTTTCTGAGCAGTCCTAAGAGTCATTGAAAATGATAAACACAAAACCGAAAAATATATTCTCGGATGCAGGATACTCATTTTTAAGTATCTGAAGTTGTAACGTAAAGAAATATGTAACAAGATCTTTATGAAATAATGCTTCCCTACGATAAAACTGAACCTTGTCGTGGTGTAGGGCTTTTTAACTAATCAGTAAACGAACAGCGGTCACGTTTACTTCTGAATGTGGGTATATGTCAAAATACTGTTGTGATTTCAAGTGGAACTCGGGGTAAAAATTTACCAAATGCGATTGTTGCGGTGTTCAGAAAGTGCTTTTATTCCGTTTAAGAATAAGGCCAGTATGATCTGATTATTAATATATGAATGTTTTTGGGATTCATCCCTATTTATCACAGCTATCACTAATATCTCCGAAAAATGTCGGATTGCTTGAGTCGATCGGGGGCTTAGGGTTAGTAAGGGGATGTAAGCGGGATACCAGATCCTGTTGGATGCCGAAGGACCACTCTACAATGATTACGGATATAATAATAGAAGTGCTTAGTTAGCAGATGGGAAAATTAGGTCATCAGGTCAATTCGTGTCGTGTGTTCGAGTCTCGGCTGGGCGGTGCTGCTAGACAGTCAGTGGGATTTTTGCACTGACCCCGTCGCTGACCTGTGCTCTGATGGCCGGCCGCGGGGTCTGTCGATAGGGAGGGGAGTCTTAGAGAGACGTTTAAGCCCACAGCCAGTGGTTGGAGAATTCGCGAAAAAGTGATCGTTTGAATCGATGAACATCCCTCATGAACACACACTATTCGCCTGCCTCGCTGATAATGCATCAGCTTTGAATTTTATCACGAACAGAACCTCAATGTGAACATCAGAATTCGGTCAAAAATTGAATATTGAACATTGAGTGTGTTCGATTTATCGGATATCTTTCTCTCTTTTCTTATAGATATAGAATGCCCGGGGACGCCGGAAAGTATTCAAAATAATATTACCACGAAAAGGGAATAGTTTAAAGTAGTGTTAGTGACTTCACAAGCAGCAGAAAGCAGTAATTTGCACTTTTGCGTTGCTCACGATATTCGTATATTCAGTGATGCTATGAAGCGTGAGTGTATGTTGCTCATTGTTATAAGCGAATTGAACCACTCGCGTAGCTGTTTTATCATGATAAAAACCGTTTGCCGATGGTCGGCGCATCTATTCCTTTTGCGAGTTTTCCAACCTCTGGTCTCGAGGGTAGGAAGGCGGATGCGTCTCTATAAAGCTTTATACAGTCATCCCAGTATTATGGGCCAGTTAAGCATGTTGAAGCTACAAAATTATTGGTAGAAACACAGATTTAAATAATATACAGTTTATTTATAACTTAATTGGTTATAAATATACCATAATTTGCTGTTCTGTAGGTAAACTTATTCCAAAATCACAAACTTTTTTGCAGAACAACAAAATGTAAGCATGTTCCATTCCCAGTATTATGGGCCATTTTTAAACTTGGTCAGAATTATGGGTCAATGCTCCCAGTATTATGGGTCAGTAAAACAAAACTGGTTTTATTTAGAGAAAGGCGAGTGTGTGTGTGCGTATGTGGATGTGGGTGAGTACGAGTGTGTGGGTGCGTGGGTGTGTAGTTCTCGCGATTTAGTGATCTTGTACAGTACTCAGCAACTGTCTGAGTGAGTTGAGATTAGAATCAATTTTAGCTTCTTCTTCAGGAAGCTCATCAAACTGATTCAATCTATGATGGATGGTACTCAGCGCTGTGTTCGGATTTCGAGAAGATTGTCAGGTTAATTGGAATCACGCAGAGGACTTCATCAAGGTGATGGTCTCCAGGATAGCACATGGCAAAACAAAGATAACAAAAGGCGGCTAATGCTATCCGAATACGATAAGCAGGACAAGTTGCAAGAATGCCGAACAACTACCCTGCAAAGTATTTGTAGGAATAAGACGACCAGGGGTGCAGCGAGCAAGATGGTTAGACTAGGTGGAGCGAGTCTGAGAAATTGGAGAGCGTTGGCCCACAACCGAGCGCATTGGAGAAACTTTGTTCATCAGGCTTTGTCTTAGAACGACAAGCCAACTAAGTAAAGTTAGTAAGTTCAAGAAGAAGGAAAGTATTTTGTCCTGGCTTATTAGTTTTGGGTGGTTTCCAAAAATAACGCGGAACTGTACTGTACGGTAGATTGTGATCCTTTGCAACTTTCCGATTTTTTTCGGTTTATTGTGCTAGATCAAGAGCGTAATGCAATATATCAGGATCATAGAGCTTCGATTTCTGTGTATTTATTTTCCTTGCACGTTTTTTTCGTTTTTATGAGAAAAAAATTACAATTATAGTCATAGACAGCGAATATTGTTGATCTACATGCTTGACCCATAATACTGGGAAAAGACAATTTTGCTCCCAGTATTATGGGCCATTGTTTAATTTCGTATATTAAAGCGGAAAATGCATTTTTCCAGGTGGTTTCACCGTAATTCTATGAATACATACCTATTCCCTCGATTTCCATCCATTTTACGCCCAGACACACAAATTTACGCCGCTATTCAGCTTATAATTCACGACCGAAATTTTATAACAACCACAAAAATAACAACAAATCGACAGTCGATTGGAGCCAACTGACAACTATCGGAAAATTAAAATAATTAACGCATTGTAACTGAGTGTTTTGCTGTCAACCATGCAGCAGAATGTTGCTGCTATCTGTTGAACTCGTACTCGATAGTTAAATAATAATTTGTTACGTATAAAACTAACGTAAAGTATAGACTGGCCCATAATACTGGGTGGCCCATGATACTGGGGTGACTGTAAGCTCTAAAACTTCTGTCGACTACCGCGAACGTCCGGGTTGTACTGCGCTCAATTTACTTTGTATCTTGGGACAGCGCATAAATGCTGGGGGAATGAAAGATTTAATTTGCCCTGATAAGTTTATAACCGCCAATGCTCCGACATTTGTCTTTCCTATTAGTTCATTTGTCGTTGTTTGTGTTAGAAAATAGAAAGCGGGCGCGCGGTTGATGACCGGTGTCAGACGGGGCTGACGAATCCTCCACTTCACTATACTACATTTTACAACTCAAGTATGACCGCATTTCAAGGTCAAGAATAAAAACATGAGATTAGTCTAACTCAAGTAGTCCGCCTGCGGGCATAGGCATAACGGCTATCCTTGGGACTCTACCTGTGTTTAAGTGGGCGACATTGCCTGTCTCGTCAGGTAGAACTGATGTTTGAGGCCTCCCTGACACTTTGTTGACATCACAAAAGGGCCCAGCGCAGAGTGTTATACGCTACTAGCTGACCCGGCAAACTTCGTATTGCCACAAGTTAAAATGTGTTGTACATAAATCGTGAATCTGTCACAATCTCGAGTTTAGCAAGTTTTTGAGGAGCTCAACCTAAGATAACTCATTTTGGCAGTTACGTCACTATGAGAGCATGGGTAGTTTAATTTACAAATTTTCAATTTTTCCTCACAATAAAGTAGAAAACAATCCCCCTGTTACTTAGCCAGATAAAATAAATCGGATAGCACTTAAATATACGCCGTGATTGTATAACATTTCGCTGAATATCTTTCGCGAAAAACCTTACGCGGAATGTCCCATTTCACGGAAAACCTTTTCATGAAAAGTACCATTTCGATCCTCGGGGTAATCCTCTCCTTACTCGTTGTCGCTCGTTCGGACCCAACTGAAGGAAAGTAATGGAGAGGTCAGTAGACCTACGAAAACAAATCAACCTAGACAGAGCTGATTTCTGCGGGGGGCTGCAGAAAGTTTTTGGTGGTCTTGTTATTGTCTGTTATGTTTTATGGAAGAGTCCAAAATTTCTCGAGTTCGATTAGCTTTCGAGTACGTAAAAAATTTCTGTTTTGGGGTCTCAAACTATCACAAAAAAAATCCTGCCTGCAAAATCCCCCACATGCCAAATTTGGTACCATTTGCTTGATTAGTTTCCGAGTTATGCAGAAATTTGTGTTTTATTTGTATGGGAGCCCTTCCTCTTAGTTGGGAGAGGGATCTCTAACCATTATAAGAACCTTCCTCGGCCTCAAAAATCCTACAATGCAAATTTTCACGCCTACATGCAAATTTTCACACCGATCGGTTCAGTAGTTTTCGATTCTATAAGGAACATACCGACAGACAGACAGACAGCCAGAAATCCATTTTTATAGGTATAGAAGATTAAGCGACCAGTTAGATAACCCGAAAAAAAGAAAAAAAACCTGATTTAATCCACCTAGCGGTGAAAGGAACCTTTGTTATACGGTCTTACTTGCTAATTGAGATAGAAATCTAAACGTCTTCGGAAAATAATTCATCTATTGGTTAAGGTTGCGTGGTGCGTTTGTTTACATAAAATTTTTGGAAACTGAATAAGTTTGCAAACTTTGAACGAAATAGAAGTACCGTAAAACGGGGTAACATTGGTCAGTTCAGGAAAGTTGGCAGTAGTGGTTTATTTCACTTATTTATGCGAATGGTCCATTTGATCAATATTACCCCGGTGATCAATGTTAGCCCGTTTTACAGCACTTATAAATTTTGATAGTTCCTTTTCTTATGAAATTGCTGAGTAAGTTGTTACTAATATGCGTAAGTGCAAGTAAAAGTAAGTTGTAAGAAGAAATATTATTCTTTAACATATACATTGCGTAGTGAAGGTCTAGTTTATGGGTTTTTGAACTATGCATAATTTCCTGTCATGCCATTCTATCTGATTAACATTAATAAAGTTTTCTTGAATAAATTTCATCAACTTTTATTAACCTTCGGTTACTCACGCTGTTGTATTTTGTACAACATGTGCAGGTTTCAAGCCATATTGTTATAAAGTTACAAATCGTTGTTTAACTAACTTACATTCTTCAATAAACTTGTTATGAGCGAAATGTCAGAATTATTCAATGCATTAATACTTTACTTACTAATACAGATCAGCATAAACCGACATCACAGAAAAGAAGCAAGCAGCATGTCAGATGTACCGCAATTGGCTTCAACTGGAATTTTCTCTCGTTTCTTCATATGGAAAAATGGTGTCTGTATGCAGCAAAACTATCAGCAAATGTAAAATGTTTAAAATGTATCCATCTGTTGGTAGTCGAGTAATTCGGGGTCAAAAGCAGGGTATCTTTTATAATCAAAGTTCTACAGTTCCTAAACAAGCAAACATAGAGGTATACTATTTTCAGCAAAGTTGTGTATTTTTACTGTTTGTACAACTTTGTAATAAACGAAAAAGTCATACAACAATTACAAATAGAGCTAAAATAGACAAACTGATTTTACAAATGCATATACAATAAATAAGATTTCTCTATCTTCGCTGAAGAGATAGAAGGTTACTGTCTTCAGCAAAATTCCTTGTAATACTATGATCTAAAACTTTGCAGAACATATCAATGTGTTATATTGAAACTGAAGAAAAACAATTTTTTTATTTCACTTTTAGGGGGATTAATCAAAATTTAAATTCTATCAGACGATAGAGCATTCAATCGCAAGAAACTTTCCCAAAGGTTTGATAAACTTTAAACCAAGTTTTCCTAGTCAAAACTGTAGTACGCACGTTTTCTTTGGTTTGGGCTATTGTGCGCGCGACTAACCGTGTTACAAAAGTTGGCGCGAGTGTTCGAGGGTTAATATCTTTTGACCGGTAAAACCAATTCTTATGAAATTTTGTATATATATTCGTAGTGTCAAAACCTCTCGTTTGATATAAAAATAATTGAAATTAGGTAATTTATCTTGGTTAAAATCATTATAAATAAATGTTAATTTTAGTGTGGTGTATACGATTGCTCATAACTTTCAAATTAAACGTCCAATCAAAAAACCATTCAATAGTGATCTATCCGGCTATAGTACCTGCCAAATGAAACTAATAGCGCATAAATCGGTTTGGCCATCTCTGAGAAACAGGCGATCATTTGAACCTTGTCAAAACTGGTTTTTTAAGGCTAACTTTTAAACCACTTGTTTGTTTTCAATAAAACGTGGCACAAAATTGAGCAATAGTAAGAGCTTTCATTTGGTACTAAGATCGTTGAAATTGGTTGTGTGGTTCCGGAAAAAATCGTGTCACGTAGTTTTCACATTTTTGCTTATAACTTTTAAACGAATAGTCGGACCACGAAATCTAGCAAACAGCAATATTCTTCACTATAATACCTTTCAAACAAAAGTAATAGCAGACAAATCGGTTCAGCCATCTCCGAGAAATAGGCGATAGAAAATAAGCAGCGCACACACACACATACACACACACACACACACACACACACACACAGACATTGCTCAATTCGTCGAACCCTATCGATTGGTATATGTGACTCGGCCCTCCGGGCCTTAGATCAACTTCGTGTTTTTCGACCAATTCCTAAACCTTTGTTATATAGTATAACAAAGGTAAAAACATCTTTATGAAATAATACTTAGTTCCTTTCAGTAAATTTAAAATAGTCGGTTATACTAGTTAACTTTTGATTTTTCGTAATCCACGCCAACGTTTTGATAATGTTCACGTTTATTTTTCGTCCCTGCTGTTCCTTCTTTTGCATCTAAAATTCAATCTAAGTTTGCGCTTTTCCAGTGTGTTATCAAAAATCCTGAGATAAGTATGTGCCCGTATTGAACTGTTGCTACAACTGTCCGGTACAAGAGTTTAATTTAATCCCATTTATGATGAGACTCTGTAAGAAACTGTGAAAAGGCGTCAAGAAATCGAAAAAGGAGAAATAAAGATAAAAGGAAAACACACGTGTGTGAATGAACGCTTTGGATAACCAAAAAATTTAAGCTCTCAGATAACTTAAGGCAAAAATTAACTTTTTAGAGTGTTGCATGGGAGCTAATATTCGCTTAACTTTTTTGAACAATTAACTTTTCAGAGAGTTTAGTTTTCCAAGAGTCCACTGTATTTTTTTCTTATTTGATAACTCATTTGTCTGTTAGTGTTAAAAGTTTCACTGCAGTGATTTTATTCTTCTACAAGAGTTTTCCACCACCGTGAGAAATATGTTTTCCTACTGCTATTTTTGCTAAGTGGCTGAGAATTTTTTTGCCGTTTCATAAAACAAATTGTTCAAAAGTTACAAACTTTTGAAGCAAGTGATGTCCGAGAAAACTGCAAAATTTGATTTGAAGTTGCCTGAGAAAATAAAAAAATCACGAATTTAAATTAATTTTCATTAAAAAGAACATAAACTGGCGGTTGAAAGACAATTTTTTAATTAAAAGCTGACTTTCATGTCTTAAAGTGTACCATTCCATGATGGGTAAGCGACCAAGCATCAGTTAATGGTGTCGCATTTTCATTTTTTTTAATTGGCCGGTTAGCGTTTAGAAGTTACACAAGGTTCCACACATTCAAAGCTTTGCCTTTGACATTTACCTATTTTTTAAAAATTGGTCAATTTTGCATCCGGACAATTTCGGACTTCCGGACCGGAATCGGACCGGAACCGGAACAGAGCTAAATCGGACCGGAACGAAATCGGACCTAAAAAATTCGTTCCGATTTTTTATCGGACCGGACCGGACCGGAACCCGGACTTCAATTTTCGTTCCGATGTCGAACACTACTTGCAATGGAACCACGACACCAAGCAGCAATGGTTCACCATTCGCTCATTTACCAAATCGCAATCTTCCATCTCCTTGTTTAGTTTTTTTTTTTCATAGAAATCCGAAGCTAACCTTCCGACAGGTAACCGCCACCGGTGTGGCATTGTACTAAAATGCTACAATTACTCTTGCCACTCCAATAATGGAGTCCGAATGCTTAATTCTTTCGCAACAGAATCACCATAGAACACTGCAGAAAGAACCGCAAAACTCAGGTACAGTATTTTTTCTCTCTCTTTCTGTCTCTGTATGCTTCTGAAAAATGTGTTTCGGTTTTTCCGCAATTGCATTAACAGAATGCATCAGCCGGCTGGCGCAAGCAAAATGTAGGTACTTCACGGGGCAATTTATTAGTGAGATTGAAACAGTAAATGGGGGAAAACATTTCGGGAAAACGCCTCGGCAAATGCAAAGGTACGTTACGTACGTAGGTAGGTACGTACGGCCGCAGCGGACCGGTGGCGGCGGCGACGTCGGAAACCGACAAATTAACATCAGTCTCCCCGTTTGCTTCTAAGCAGCAGCAGCAGCAGCAGCAACAGGAAGTTGGGGGCGGTAATGAAACCATAGTTTGAATTCTTTCCGGTTGTTGCCTTTTTGTGTGCTGCTGTTTTTCCTATGTGTTGTGTATTTTTTGTTTTGTTTTTATTTGTGCTCAGGACGATGCAATTAGAGACTAATGATCGTAAGGGAGGAAAGCGTACGGAGCGTTAGCTGCTACAGCCAACAGTCACATTGACATGTGACTTAAATGGATTACAACGAAACATCAGAACTTGAAGGCATTTAATTTTAGATTTTTTATGAATCTCAACTATTGTGCTTGAACGACTGTACATCATTTACAGAGGCGTAAACCCAACAACATTTTTACGACCTTCGATTTGCTACAAAATTAACATCATTGACGATCCATTCCTGGTATTCACTCGGACAGAACCATACTGTAAAACTCAAGTGTGATCATAGACACATAAGTGCAGTTACGTCCATTCGGTCGGTACCGGCCGCCGGTATCGGTGGCAGTCCACTAAACTGACCAAAAGTCGTAAAGTGTGTGCATCGATTTTACGCTGCTAGAAGCCCTTCGTTGCTTATTGGTTGCAAGTATCGAAATTCATTCTGACGTAGATGGGTGAAAGGCATCTCGAAATCGAATCGAAGGGTTCTCATATGCGTTACATCCTCACCGGAAGCAGCAGCCCATCGAACTATGTGATTTTTTTTATTGACTGTAGAAAAAGATAACGAAATGGAGACTCCTAACTCTTGGAGAACAAATTCAGTATCGTAAAAATCAAGTGCCACTTATTTCTATATCTTTCTGCCTTATTTCTATCGGGTCTTGCTTGGTGAACTTTATTTTCCGGCCGGGTCACCAGGCCCGGCCTGCCTGCCACACTTGATGTATAACAGAGGGAAAATTTATGTCTGCTCCTTCTTCGTTGTTCCTTACAGATCCAGATCCACACTGGTCGACTGGTTCGCTGGGACACTGTAACAGAATTAAGATTTACCGGCGCACTCGATTGTCGGTTGCTGAATTGGGATTTCCCGGCTTGTGGACACGAACGGACTGATCTGATTACGTATTCCTGGCAAATCAAATTTTCATGGGGCGCTCCGGAAGAAACCAGCAGTGTTCTTCTGGGCTTCTGGTGATCATCGTCGTGTTCAATTTAACTTCCGTTCGTTAAACGCTATCGTCCTTCGTGGGTAAGAAGACAAATTTACTTACAGCGAGATTTATTGACTGTCCTTTTCGAAGCCGAACCGAGTCAAGGTTGAACGGTTGAATCCGGTCAACTCGCTGTAGAGGTAGCTGCGTGCTCCTTGCTGTGCTACAGGTTTGACATGGTTGGGCATGCTTTGGGCACCGGCGAGCCGTGTGGAATCGACTATCGACTGATTACTAAATTATCAGTTCCGATTCGGTCATCAATCTGATTTGTCAATATGTGGCAATCGCTACACGGTTTGGCACAGGCAAACACTGGAAATAAATCTTGTTTACGGTGGCCACTCAAACCAGTGGGGAAAAACACAATCCGTGAACTCTTGCACGTAAATCACTCGCTCAAACCATGCTCTGTACAAACTCGCTGTTAATTAATACTCAAACCAAGTTTGCAGAACGGTTTAATCATTATTGTGCAACAATTTTGGTCGGCTTGTTGACGTTCGCAGCATAAATCATTTGTATAATTTCTATATGTCAGTGAGTACATACTCTGCGGGTAAACTGATAACGAATGGTTCTACCTTTGTGGTGCCCAAACAATATAATTTAGATATCAAAAATTAAATACTGAATCACGCCATTATTGTTTGTTTTGCACATATATTGTCATATTAAATTATTATTACAGTGTACCACTAACAGCTAAGCTAAGCTATTTAATAAAGTGGCTTCATGGTGTTAATTTGGAAACCAATATACGGGATTAGCTGTACCCGCCTGCATTCCCTCGCGTTCCACTTTAAGCGAATAGGGTATTTTTTGTAGTTACAAGGTTTGATAGTTCTGAACTGAACTGAACCAAACTCGTATACAATATTGAATTGCTCCTGGTGGCAAATCGTTGAAACTACAGTTCATTTGCTAGTTGCCACTATTGCACTGGGGTTTTCCTTACAGACCGTATAAGCACTGACGAACTGACATGACACATAGAAGAAAATCCTTTAAAAACCATCGTCTTACACATTTTGCTTGCACACTAGCACCCTGTTGGCGGAACTTTCGAAGGAAAACTTGTAAGACACCTGTCTTTTAGCAGCACGTACTGGTGCAGCTTTAAAGCTGCAATTTATTTTAATTGTAAATATTTAAGTTTAGTTTTAATTTGATTTTAAACTTACATTTTTAGTATTCTTTGTTCTATAGGTTAGCTTTCCTCCTTTGTTCTGACTTCCAACTATCTTTCTGTCCTTTCGACTATCTCTAACTTTTCAATCACTTCCCGTTTCTCTGTGCTTTACTAAACACTATAATTTATACTAATTTTATATATCAAACTTTTAACTTTATCTTCTATCAACTTTGGGCTTTCTTCTTTCAACTCGAAATGACTCTTCACTTTTCTTCTGTCAAATTTCTTCTACCTTTGAAACGAGCTGCGCTGTCAGCCTGACAGTCGCGTTCGATTTTGCGAAAGGGCGAAACCGGTACTCACTCAATTCGATCGCACAGTGGGTGCGTCAACACACCCTCTGTTATGCATGTTGCGGAGTAGCTTGCATTTGCAGGGTTTTATGCTGTAGGGTTTTTACATTTGTATGGTTTTTCACTGAAAACTCGAAGCAACACCCGCGCGCCGAGGTGTGGCCATGTTGCGAAACATGCTTTTTCTGAAAAATGAGTGGTTTTTGATTGGACGATGGAATTAACGCGAGTGTCTCGTCTGTTTGTCTGTGGTATAAGGTTCTTAAATTATTAGATTTGTATGGAGGGGTTCAGAAATAAACTCAAGCTCTAAATCTTTTTCGTAGGGCAACTCTTCCTAGACAAGTTTACAAAATCAAAGTTGCAATGCACGCTACTAAATTCGGCCTACATTTCCTTTCTTTTGCTGCGCTTTCCCAAATAAAAAAATTGCCGTTACCTAACAATACTGAAACGAACGTAACACTCATAGGCTTTAATGTGTTATAACTATTTTGCATGAAAATGTAAGTAATTTGCTAATTTTTCTTCAATAAACATGAAAACCACTGTTTCTCCACTAGCACGTATTTAGGCCGAAAAATAGAAGCAATCCATTTACTTATTTCAGAAATTAAACAGCGGTCAATATGGTGTCACAGAACATTTCCGCTTCTTTTTATCACGGAGGAACACAAAAATTCTCCTTTGATATTAAAATACAAATCAATTTTCCTTCATCAGCAATTTGCAGCATTTTGTTTTTAACGTCAGCCTAAAAAAAGAGGTGTTCTATTCACGTTACTACAAATATGCGCCTGAAACTCTTCTATCTTGTTGAAATACCTAATTTTTGAGTAACAACCACTTGCTTCTGGTGAAAGTGAAAGCGACTATTTAATGTAGGGTACGGGAGGATATTTTCAGCAGGTTTCTAAATTCAGCCTATTTACCTTTTCTTTCGCCAATAAAAATACTTCGCCGACATACAATTTTAATATGTTATAACTATTTTCTCAAGGCTTTAAGTAATCTGCTATTTTTCATTCAAAGAACGTTAAAACCACTTGTTCTTCCACTAGAACTAGGCCATAGGCCGAAAAAATAGATGCCATCGCTCAATGGGCTGAAAATACCCTCCCGTGCCCTACTATTTAATGCACCAGAAGCAAGCTGTTGTCACTTGCAAAACTAGTTAGCTTCAATGAGCCGGTATGTAGGCAACACCGATACGTTACCATCTGACTCTCTTTTGATCTGCTGTTGAAGTACAGGAATCCACCGAATAGGCCCCTGGATGGTGCTCTTTGCTCATTGCAATTTCCCAAGTTTCTTCAAATAGATGAAGCTGGTTTTTGGTAGACGATAAGCCTTTGATAAACTCCAACAATATACCAAAAATCGCAGATTTAATGTTAATGGCGCAAGTAAGAAATTGCGGTGGGCACTCCCGCAGTACAATTCAATGAGTTATTCGGGGGATTGCTTTAAAACTTTTTTTTAAAGGTTTTTTTCGTCCTGCTGGATATTTAAACAACACAGACACCACGATAAAAAATGGACCTAAAATAGTCGTAGCAATTTAATCATTTCTGGCAGCTATAACTCAAATTTTATAGCGTTTTATTAAGACCAAAATGTACTCAGATATTCAGTAAATGTTATTCTACCAATTGGTATAAAAATCATGTCTCGAATAAATATAGTTTCAACTTATTTCCTGAATATTGTTCAGGCTACTGCTTAATGGCCCTATATTGGAATGAATAGAGTGTAAACAGTTCCATGAACATAAAAATTATTTTGGGCATAAAAACGGCTTTTGAAATTCCGCAAATCAATGACGCGTGTTTGAACCTTGAAGAAATAAACCAAACAATGCACAGTGGGGATTTTTAGTAGAAAAGTCCTTTATCTCAATATCTCCAAATGCCGCTGGGCTACGATCTATCTTTTGTTATTAAAAGGAATCTATTTCTATAGAAATTCCAATGGTGTAGTTCTTGTTTACGGCAAGCATCTTTT
Organism: Sabethes cyaneus; assembly: GCF_943734655.1. NCBI lineage: Eukaryota > Metazoa > Arthropoda > Insecta > Diptera > Culicidae > Sabethes > Sabethes cyaneus. The sequence continues at coordinate 224,844,063 of NC_071355.1, forward strand.
TCTAGCAGTTTTGGCCTTATGAAGGGGTTTTACCCTACTTTTCTAGGAGTACAGAGATATATTGATCAAGACCTCTGGGACCGACTGGGATAAAACCGATCTTTTTTCGCCACAACAAAGCTAACCTTATACAGATTTCGATGACAGGACATTTGATCGCAGCGAAATTAGTCATTTTACCATAATTTTCTTCGTTAACGTTGTCAAATTTAGACAGCATGATCTTTATTTGACTAAAACTACAAGAAACAAACAGGTGCTGTGAACAAACACCAAACTGTTCGAAAGCATATAAAAATATCTTTCTTATGGTGAAAAAAGATTTAATTTATCCTACCCAGAGATCCAGGAATCCAGAGATATTCGCTTTTATTGATAATCATTGATGAAACTAGGGTAAAATGCCATTGATTTGACCAAAACAACAAGAAACAACAAATACCATGTCGTAGGATTTCTATTGTAAATAGCTTATTTACGGCGAAAAAAGATCAGTTTTATCTCAGCGGAATGCGGAAATATGGAGTTTTACATATCTCCGTGTCGAGAAAAGTAGGGTAAAACGCCTTTCTTTTGGCAAAAGCTGCTAGAATTCGATGCGTGTCGTAAACAAGCATCACAGCGTTGGAATACTTATGAAAATGTCTTTCTTTTGACATCAAAAGATTTATCCTAGCCCAGCGGCATCATGAGATATAGAGATAAAGGACATTTTTGCGAAAATGTTCACTTAACTTTCAATATTTTGACAATTATCAAGCCAAAAACGGTAAGACATTGGTGACGTCATCTGTTTACCATTCCCGTCGGGGGCTTAAAGGCCCATGTTTAGCACGGAAATTAGACCAATTTAAATAGTTCGCAAAATCGACGGAAAAAGTGCAACAATTTTGATTGATGCTGATTCCGTTTATTGAATGGGGTTCGTTTTTGGAGTTTGACGTCACGCTTGTTGGTGACTGTTCGATTTTCGATTTCCCCCACACCAGGATGTGTTTTCTTCATTGCATTTTACCGCTTTACCAATATCGTCACACCTGTTTATACCTCACTGGAATGCATATACATACAACACCAGCGGATGTTTGTTGTACGCTTGCGTCCGTGGAGTAAGCGTTTGATGCTGGGTTTTTCACACTAGCTCGCGTAAGAGCGTGTATCGTTTAGGATTGGGCAATATTTCCAAAAGTATCGATAATTTAATATCGATATCAAATCCGCCGCTTTATCGATACCCTCGATATATCGTTCTTGATGCATCGATATTAGCTTTATCGATACTATTTAAGGCGGCATTCTGGGATTCATGTTGAGCAAAATGAGTTCCTCCAAAACACACACGTAACCTAGCACGTAACACATCGCTCGCTCCAATGCAGCTTTATTTTAGCCACGTTACTTTGTTCGGTTAACCGTACTCGTGCATTATCTGCCATAGCTGTTTGCGCTCGACTGAGTCGTATGCTGCACTGGAATCCACAAAAATGTGTCTGATGGGTGCCAAAGTAACAACGGTAGCTGAATTGCAAGAGCAATGGCTGTTTACGGGTTGGTTTATGGTGATCAAAGCTGCATAAAGTAAGCACTTAAATGGTGTTTAAATAAGCGAAGTTTAAGCTACTTTAAGTTTTTCAAACCAGGTCTCTCCCAAAAGCTGATAAACAAGCTTAATAGAGGATTTTTCTGCTAAACAATCTGCTTCTAAACATCAAACCGTTTTACGGCTGCTTAAAGGTGTTAAAGTGTAGAGTGGAAGCTTTCATTAGGCTTACAACTTTCAAACTACTTTAAGGCTGCTTAATGGTGTTAAAGTGGCTTTACAAACTTCTACCAAGTTTTCTTTCGGCTCACAGCACACATACTGTCAGAGCATAGAATTTCGCAATTCGGCTGACAGCAAAAGTTTGTCAGTTATCGACATTATCGACTGCTTCACGCTAGGCGGGCTAGGCTTCAGGTGTAAAGATATTCTCACTGTCTGTTCTGCAGATGCAAATGGGGCGGATCAAATGGTGAGTGCTTGTGAATTGTGGGGCGGGTTCAATTCCCGGAAAAAAGACATGCATTTTTAATTAGCTAGCTCAATTATAAAGTTATTCGAAATTAAAAATATCGCGTTCGAAACATGTTTACAGCAAAATAAAAAAGGCCGCGTTCCATTTTTTAAATTTAAAAATAGATTTTTTTTGGCTGCATATAGGTTGATGAAGCGTTGATTGAGCGACTAGAAAAGTAGATTGCAAAACTATTTCTCGTTCTAAAAATAGAATTGATAGCATTGCGCAACTTGGCTATTTAAAAGCGCAAAAAAGTTTCTATTAAGCTTCATTGCAGCTTCGAAAGCAGCTATTAATTAGCCTGAAGCTTGATTAAATCACCAGATTTAGATGTTTTAGAGCTGAAAAAAGGTTTTTATTTCTAAGCCCAAATCATAGATCAGCCACAGGTTGAATAAAATCAGCTGTAAAAGCGTTTGATCAGCCTGAAATTGTTACTTGAGTGGCATGTTATACTGCCGAGATTTCTAGATGATTTATCAGAGAGTAAAAATTTGAGAATTTGAGTAGCACGGGCCTCCATAAAGCCCACTTGGTACTACCCTACGAATTCTCTTGGTATGCTATGCTTGCTTGCTAACAAAATCTGTGAGAGCACTTTGTTGGTGGCTTTGAGCAGCGTTATGCTGCAATAATTACATCAACCTAGCCGATCGCCTTTTTTGTAGATAGGTAAACCACACCTTCCATCCACTCCTCCGGTAGTTTCTTCTTCTCCCAAATCCTTGAAATTATCCAGTAAAGTGTCGTTACTAGCAGTTTTTGGTCATTTCTGTAGAGTTCTCTTAACGATTTTTGTACTCCTTCTGCCACTTTTTCCTCTTCAGGATCGTAGTCAACTCATTTCGCGCTCGTCGAAACTTGATCAAATTCTTCTTCGTGGCAATAGATTGACGTAAACAGAGATGTCAAAACTAATGTTCAAGTTTTAAAAGCACATATTATGTCGCGAGAAAAAATCCCTAAAATTTTTGCTTTCTTGGACATTTCTTGGCCTATTCTCAAACCCATTTTCTTTCAGCTTTATCAAAACGGTATCGGGATGACAGTATCGATTTAGCATAATATCGGCGTCGTAAGTATCGATGAAATATATCGAAATATCGGCCCTTGACTATCTATATCGCGGGTATCGATACGGTATCGCCCAATCCTAATCGTTTGCTTCTCACTCGATTTGCAACATAGGGTGACACTCCTTTTAATTAAATGGAAACGGTAAATGGTGGTCCTCCTAACTACATTCCAAGAATTCAAAAGTATTTTGTTTATTAAATTGAATATTACTAAGAATAATAAATGTTTGTTACATATTTACTGTAAATTTTCTCGAAAATTTCTGAAGTTGTTTACGTATGGATGTTTGCTTAACGGGTGGCAACTAAAATTTTGGAATTTTTTTCTCAAGCTGTCAAAAAAAGACAAAGATACATGAAGAAGATCTGATTTACCAAAATTAAAGATACATTACCCATTACAGAAAAAAAATTAGTGTACATTTGAAAACGGTCTGTTAACGGCTCTTCGGCGAAGCTTTCCTTTGACGTCGAAACAGGAGCGTTGTACGGCCGTCATGTCAACTTTGCGAATGCATCTCTTGATTCTACCAATAATCTGTTTGCAATTCGTGGCTCTCCAGTTATTTTTGTACATCAAGGAACTCAAAATCCCGAAGAAATCTTCGATTGGGCGCACTGAGATAAATTTTTCGGGTCGTGGTTTTTGGGTAAAAATGGGATCGAATGGGTATTCATGAACGATTATGTTTTTTGGCGTAATGCGATGATGCTTTATCCGGCCAAAACACGTATTGTCCATCTGCATGATGTTTTTGTAGAAACGGGATCAAAATTTTCTTCATTCGTCTGGTGCATCTTAATTGATATCCAACGAGAAAGAGAACGATGTCCTTCTGCGTCCATAATTTTGGCTAGTCTTCCATTACCTTGCTTGCGAATAGTTGTTCAGCATCTTAGGATATGGTAAACAGTCGAAGCCGCAACATATTCGCTTTTTAAATGTTGTACCGTATACTTTTTGCCGAGTTTTCTGTTGCAGTTCGTAGAAGTGTACAACGCGCTCCCGAAAGGCTTCTTGTTTCGACGCTATTTTTAGCAAAACTGGGCAAGCATAAAATAAACAAAAAATATTAACAAAAAGAGGAGAGAGAGAGCTAACACACACATACTCTCATTTCTCTCTGAGCTCGTTTGTTGTTGAGTATAGGGGCCGCGAAAAAATTCCAAAATTTTAGTTGCCACCCGTTACAAGACCAAATTTCAAACATGAATTTATCGGGTTAGCGGGTTGGTATTAATTAAAGTCTTGACATTCCTATTTTATGTTTTGATATTCTTTTTCCTCTTACGTTTACTACTTTCATGTAAAATCAGTAAATTGCAGGTAAAATTTTGACAATTTGCAAATTGTGTAATCACAACTGTGCAGCTCTTATGACTCTTATGAGCTCTAATGACACAAAATAACTCAAGAAATACGTTGTTTTGTGTAACTTTTGTCTCATTTGTATCATTTCGTATCATCATGATTCAAAGACTCCTACGACAACGCGCTTCCGAGAATCGACATTGTTCTCAACGAGGCTTCGAGGAGAGCATCATCAGCAAGCTGCGTCAGCGTTGACCATACAATTTTGCGGATCCTGGAAGCCGATCTCAAGACAACCACAAGGCAATTTGCGACACAGCTCCATGTCACCCTGGAGGCGTAGAAGAGCGAACTGAATTGGGTGAAAATGTATCCTTTCCACACTACAGGCTCAAGAGCGGCTGCCTGCGAATAAACCGGAGGGGCTTAAGTTTTGTAGGATTATGCAACCAAAAGTGGAGACGAACCCTAAATTTTGTGAAAAACATTGTTGTTACTGTTGTTGTTTTTCATACGTGTTAGATTGTCTTCATCGCACGCGGTGATCTACTGTGCTATGCGTGATGTATGAATCCGTGCTGTTTTCAGATACTAGTTCAACGCCTAACACGATACGTTTAAAATTAAATTGCAACGAAACTGAAAGAGATAGGCGTTTCACCGCAACGCACGAATTGTAGAACAGTACTAGAGCTTTAAATTGGTGGATGGAAGTAATAAACTTTATTACACTTTTTTAGGAGGTATTTGATAAAAACGCCTTGGAAAACACTTATTTCAAAGCTTTTTGCTTCTCAAAAGTTCTTAAATTTCGTGAAGTAGGAGGTTTAAGGGCAATTTTCAGTGTAAAATTTTTTCTGCTTTCGAATGAAAGCAACAGAATTGAGCTAGCTAGCGTACTTTTTGTAGTAGAACTAATTTAATCGAAAAAGAGCCGAAAACTAAAAATGTTTAATTACTCTGACGATTGCGATTTGACTATGCGCGTAGAAGGATTTTTTTCGTCAAATGTGGTCCTCTATCACCCACTGAAATATTTGCGCTAAGCTACCTAACACCCTGTATATCGAAATTTTTCAGCTCATCTAATAAATGATGAAGAATGATCAATTCGCATCAAATTCTTACTCCCTTAAAAATAAAGAGTAATTTATCTGTCATTTAAGTATCATTTTGCTGCAATTTTTCTATATTTTTTTAAGGCTTTAAGTCATCTTTGTTCCATGTTTACAACAATCCCCCTAATAAGAACGCTAATAGAGACCGCCTTAATGAAAACGTTCTTAATAGAGTCTACGTAGCATATGGGAATTGACTTAATAGCCAATAGTAGTGTATTGTAGACTGTATAAGAATACTACATTACATATATGCTAGCGCCATGTAGTGAGACTGAGACAATGAAAACCCGTTGATCTACTGAACAACTTTGGTGAAGACACCAACCTTCTATACGGTCAGGATGACGAGTTATGCCATGATGGAATCAATTAAGTTAATTCCAATATGCTACGTAGACTCCAATAAGAACGTTCAACCGCCTTAAAGGAATCACTCGAGATCGTCCTTATTGGAAACGTTCTTATTCGAAACCGTCTTATTCGGGGCACTGCTGTACTTAGGTATTGTTAATTTTGGACTTTAAATAAAAAAGTTATATTTTCTGCTCATTGACCCGCCCCCTATACGTCAATTTTTGATATTACAAAAAAGCTCTTCAAAAACCAAGAAACTTTCGCGAAGATACTGATGCGGAAAACCTAATAGTTTCTCCGCAAAAGATGAAGTGCGGATCTTTTTGGACTCGTCCCACTATGCGTGACAGTGACTCAGCTCTCTATGATTGCATGCAATAGTCCAGCACGCGTTATTAGGTTGATTCAGTATACACTGATTTAATGGCAGCAGTTGATCCTGTGAACCATGCAATTCAGCTTGTAAAGCCTGATAAACTTGGCGTGTCTGCTGGTTCAAAATCCTGGCTTGATTCTTGTCTACGTGACAGCAAGTTGGCAGTAAAACTTGGTGTGTCCCTATCTTGGTAGTTCCAAAATAATTCGGGAGTACCTCAGGGTAGTACGTTAGGACTTCTACTGTTTTCTTTGTTCATAAACGAAATATCCCGACTATTACCATCCGGCTCAAGATAACTTTGTGCGGGTCGTGGATGAAGACGGTACTAAAATAGTTTTCGTCGTTGATTACAGTGTCTCTGCGGTAATGGAAGGCAGCCCTGGTGGTTGAATTCACGATTCTGGGGTGACCGGAGTCTCTTTGAAATTATGAAACATTGAGCTTCCGCATTACGTTTTTGTAAATTAGAAAATCTAGAGCATAGAAATAGCAGCGATTCTGACTTACATTATCGTAAAGAGCGAATCAACCGGCATTATGTGTGACTGATATCGAGCGAGTAACTTATTCATGGAATGAAATTATTACAAACGCTTCTCCGTTAGAAGGGACTTTAATTTATATTTAACCGTTTTTAAACGGCAAACCTACGTGATCTATCATCGGCACTATAATACCTTATTCCACTTTCTCGATAGCTGACGGAAATATTTTCGAGCGTGAACGAAACATATGACCATACCAATCCCAGCGCGCATTCATTCCGGACAATGGCACTGTCACTGACCAAGCATAAGGATATTCTCGGACGAAATATGTGGAAAAAATATTTAAAAAAAATAATTATAGGCACCGGAATTAAATCTCACCTGCTCTTCGGCATCGGAGCCGGTAAATTAATCAACCCAGCGACAAATAAAAGGTGGGAAAAAATTGCTGAATTGAATTGAGAAAAAAAAAATTAACGCTGAAATATAGGATAATGAGTGCATGAAATGCAGCTGATATAGCAGTATTAAAAAAACGGATTAAACGCCAAACTACTGACACGCTCTCAAGGGCAGCTACAACACGAACGGAAACTGCGTGCTGCATACGATGTGCTGAAAAATAAAATACTTTGCGGTTTGGAGGTGCAAAATTATTGCAGTATGCATACATATTGCACTTTGCCTACCGGCAAGCAGCACCCGCCCGCCGGTGGGGCGGAAGCATCGTTTTAATGGAAATAATGTTGGCGTATTGCTTCGCTATCATCAATGCCATCAGCGCGGAGTCGGCAAAAAGATAAAATAAAATCATTTTGATTGTCGCCATTTTGTATTTTTATTTACTCTGCAGGCAGAGTGTCCGACCGTGTACGGGTGCGAGGCAGGCGGAGCGGTGGGGGCAAGCTTCGGAGCCTCCGCCCTGGAGGAAGAAAAACAACGCGAAAGCTTTATCATCATTTTCAATTTTTGCTCAACTAGGCAGTAGCGCACCATATAAAGTTGGCCGATCGACACACGACACGAGGCCGAACGGTCGAAACGCACAAAAAACGTTTAATTGTGCTTTTATGAAACAATAATTGAAATGTTATTTATTTATCATTAACTGGCTATCAATGAATATTGAAAAGGGCGCCGGGGCGAGATGAACAGTTACAGAGGTGAATAAATCGTTTTTGGTTCTACACTTCAATAAGCCTGTTAACATGTAACATAACGTTTTTTGTTACATTTTTCCTGTGCGTTTTGGACATCTTGACCAAAACCGCTCTGAGCTTTTCCAATAACCCAAATATTTCTACTTTGGGAATCGCCTACCCCTCACATAACCCCTGGTTTCCGTTGTAACCCGCTTAGCCAACAAATGACCAAAAGAAAGGCAATGACCAAAGAATTCAACCACATGAATGATTTTTTTAAATTTGTAACAAAATTAATTTGCCCTATTCAAACATTTGCTTCTGTAAATTGGATATAAAAAACGCAAGTAGTGGGCGATTCTTCTTTTAATTAATTAACGTAATTATGTGTAGCGATCTTCAATGTTTATTTTTTCGGATCAAATAATAACATCTGAGTGCTTCAGCACATTTCTGGTTTACTGGGGTCATAATTAAAAATTAAACAGCCATGTGTTACAAATTCGTCAAAAACAGAAAAATCTGTAACTTATGATTTTATAGTCTTCTGTTTTTGAAGCATATGTCTTTATCGGGAAATCGTTAGAAAACAAATCTGAAGCACAATGTTATTGATGTTATCTATCGAAAGAGACTTGCCAGCTTGTACCAGGTGGGTACTCTCTAGCGGCAGTCATTTTGCGGTTCGTGAACCATAAAAGATCCCGGCCAGACGCGCCACTCATCCGGTAATTGACGGTGATTGACATTTTTCCTACGCATGGTTGCCGAAAAATCAACCACACTCAGTTCCTCGTGTGGAGCAATAAAGGTAGAGCCAGACAACGATTTTTTGTCTGCCTTACCAATAAAACATAAACTTCGTTAGCTGTTGGCACCCCCTCAGCAATGTTTATATCCACCTGACGATGTAATTTTGTCTATTTTACTAGTTCAAAAGAGTCTATTATCAATAAAAAATAAACAATATTTAGCACATAACTTCCCATCGAATCGATTCCACAATATTGCATTGGTCATTCGGTCATGTGGTTCACAGGACACTTACCTACTACAGCAGAGGTTTCTGTTTCATCGCAGTCTTAACGAGGCGGGTGGCAGAAAAACGTACCACCTGAAGTCGGTATAGGCAAGCGAACAACCGATGAACAGAAAATGCTGCGACGAACGAGCGAGTGTAATAAATCAAGTTATTTATTCACAAATTGACAGAAGCCGGTTGTTGCGGAAGACAACCGAAGACAGGAAAAAAAGTGTAGCTGGCTAGGTGCTACCGGGTGGTGCCCCGGGGGCGTGGGGTAAATCCGACGAAGCGAAATATATTGTCGTTCTTTTCCAACCACCACTACCGTCCGGTGGTTGGTGCATCGACGATACACTGTTTGGAATATTGTGACCCAGTTTTCCGTGCAACCCATAAAGGAACGGATTTCTGTCCACTGACTGTTCCGGGAGTAAAGTATAGCCACTAATTAATCCACCCGGAAAGGGACATTTTACTGACTGCCGATCGTGTTTGGTTGCTCGTTTTTTTATGGCACACAATTTCAATACACAATTTTATATGCTGAATCTCAATTGCATGAAATTCTTTTTGCTCTATCGGTTACCATCTAAAAATTTTTATCGCCCGAAGCTGTAAACAGGCAAAGGAAAAAAACACGAATGACAGACGTCTGATTTAACGATGCTTATCGAAATAATGCTTGGCGCGCGTTTGCGATGCTGGCGCATTGCAGAATGGATACAGCAGCAGATCGTCAATTCGAGAATTGACGAGAATGATACTGCTGGTAAGGATTTAAAATATTTCTTTGATAAAATGAAAATGGAAGCAGAGGAAAAGAGTGAAAATGAGACCTCTCCGTTTCATTAGAAAGGAGTACTGCACTTTCAAATTTAAGTCACTTGAATCGAGTTCTGAAATGATGGAAACAAGTAGAATTTTCTAGAATTTTAGGATTTCTAGGATTTCGTGAGCTCCGAAACATGGTCCATGATCTAGTCTGATTTACAAAATATGTGGTCCACGATATAGTCAAGGTCCAAAATATGGCCCAGGTCCAGAATCTGGCTCAAAACCTGGTCCAAAATCTAGTAGCTGGTTTAAAATCTGATAAAAAATGTGGTCCAAAACCTGGTTTATAATCTGGCCCAGTTTTGGAATTTAAACCAAAATCTGAGAAACAATGTGCTCCAGAACCTGGTTTAGACTCAAAATCTAGTCTTGGTCTAGTATGTGGTTCAAAATATTATCCATTTTTACGTATTGGACCAAATTTGATAAATATGTGGTCGAAAATTCTAAGCATTCCTGACGAAGGTTCAACATTTGGTTCAGGTTTAAAATAAGACCAAAATCTAATTAAAAATGTAATTTAAAACTGGTCCAGAGTGTAGTTGAAATCTGTTCCAAAATTAGTTACGAAATCTGGAACATAAATGATAAAAAATATTGTTCGCAATAGATCCAGATCCTAAAACGGTCCAGGTCCAGAATCTGGTGCAGCGTCAGTGCCCAGTACGGGTAACATTGACAAACGGTAGCATTGACGGTTAACATTGACCGAAGCTTCCGCGGCAGCGAAGGTTTTACCTTTCGGTGCGGTTTATTTCTCTGACAGTTTCAGGGGCAAGCACAAACGTTTGCACATGGAACATAACAAACATTGTACGTCGAACGTGCGATGGGAGTTAGCTTAGTACATGTGTGAGAGGTTTCGCGCGCCAACTGAAACTCTCATAGAACTTAAGTTCCGCTCTACTCTCTCTTTGTTTTTTCTCAGCAGCTGTTCTAGTACTTCTTACTACGAACAATTAAAAGCTGTTATAAATACGGGCGGCAACGCCACGAGACCCCATCTTGTGCCTTTTTTCGATCTACGTAGCGTTTAAGCTACACTGGTTTCTGATCCACGCCTGTTCCAAAATCTGAATGGTGCTTAAAATCTGATCAAAAATATGACTCAAACTTTGGTTTATATACCGGTCCAGTTCCAAAATCTGAACCCAAATTTGATGCATAATCTGTTCCAAAACGTGATAAAAAAATTTGGCCAGCATCGGGTCAAAGTCCACAATCTGGTCCAGGTTCAGAATCTGGTTCAAAACTTGATCAAAAATATGGTCCAAAAAAAGTTGTCCAAAATGTGGTCCAAATCTGTTGGCATTGGGTTCCAAAATCTAATCTACAATCTGATGCAGTTTTTTGTTCAGATCCAGAATTTGATAAAAAATGATACCAGAATACAATCCAAAGTCTGATTCAAAACCTAGTCAAAAATCTGATAAAAAATCTGATCAAAAATGAGGTTCTAAATTCTGTTCCAAAATCTGAAACAAAAGTTGCTAAAAGTGCGGTTCGCAATCTAGTCCAGGTCCAGAATCTGGTTCAAAAGCTGATCGAAAACCTAGGTTGGTGGTTTAAAAACTGATCTAAAGACTGTGGCCCAAAATCTGCCTCAGGTACAAAATCTGATCAAAAATGCGGTCCAAAATAGTTTCCAAAACCAGGTCTAAATTTGATAAATATGTGGTTCAAAATTCGGTGCAGATCCAGATGAAAGTTTAACATTTGGTTCAAGTTCAGAATCTAGTAAAAAATATGGCCAAAGTTTTATTAAAGATATAGTTTAAAAATCTGGCCCAGATTCTAGTTGAAATCTATTCAACAATTAGTTCCATAATCTGGAATAAAATTGGATAAAAAATGTTATTCGTAATCTAGTCCAGGTCCAAAATACGGTCGAGGTACAGAATCTGATGCCTGATCCAATCCTGATACGAAATCTGGCTGGTGGATTGAAATTTGATCACTATTGTGGCTCAACATTTGAGTTATATTCCAGTTTACTTTCTGAATTTTTACCCAAAATCAAAAACCTGATCAAAAAGTTTGACCAGCATCAGGGCAAAGTCCACAATATGGTCCAGATCCAGAATCTGATCCAAAATTTGATCAGATATGTCATTCAAAAATGTGGTCCAAAATGTGCCCTAATTCTGATAAAAATGTGTTCCGAAATCTGATCTAGTAACTGATGCAGCTTCAAGATCTTGTTCAGGTCCAAAATCTGATCAAAAATGTGATCCAAAATTTGGTCCAGAATCTGATGCAGATCGGGAATGTGGTCCACACCAGGTCTATAATCTGGCTCCAAAATCTAACCTGAAGTCTGATTCAAAACCTGGTCAAAAATCTGATCAAAATGCGGTTCAAAATTCTGTTCCAATATCCGAATCACAAGTTGATAAAAAGTGCGTTTTGCAATCAAGTTCAGGTCCAGAATCTGGTTCAAAACCTGATCAAAACCTAAACCTGAACCTGGTTTAAAACTGAAAAAAAACTGTGGCCCAAAATGTACTCCAGGTCCAAAACCTGATAAAAAATGTGGTCCAAAATATTTTCCAAAACCAAGCCTAAATTTGATAAATATGTGGTTCAAAATTCGGGGCAGATCCAGCTGGAGGTTCAACATGTCGTTCAGGTTTAAAATCTGGTCCAAAATTATGCCAAAATGTAATTAGCCTTCTGCAGCTGAGGTGGAAGTCTGACATCGAAAAGCAAACAAATGCAAGAGCTGCGCTATGTATCGCAATTTGATTCGGGAGTTTTCGGTGTCTTCCCGATTCATAAATGCAGTTTTATTACATCCAATATGTTGCTAAATATATGTTCTCAATTCTAAAATAATCAAAATCTGAGTATACATAATTCAATAATAAGAATTATTAAGTTGGGTTTAGGAGTCCAACAGACTACCACGTCAGCAAAATCGTTAAAATTAGGGCTTCTCAACCCTTCTTCGGGTTAAAAATGTAGTTTAAAATCTGGACCAGAGTTTACATGAAATCTGTTCTAACACTAGTTACAAAATCTGGAGCAAAATTTGATAAAAATGTTGTCCAGAATCTAGTGCGGGTCCAAAATTTGGTACAGGTCCAGAATCTGGTTCCTGATCCAAAATCTTGTTGGCGGTTTAAAATTCGGTAAAAAATGTGGCCGGTTTATGTTCCGGTCCAGTTCCAGCATCTAGACGCAAATTTGATGCAAAAACTGGTTCAAAACCTGATAAAAAAATTTAGCCAGCACCAGGGAAAAGTCCATAATCTGGTCCAAGTGCAGAATCGGGTCCAAAATTTGATAAAAAATGTGCTCCAAATCTGACAAAATGTGTTCTAGAATTTGATGCAGCTCCAAGATCTTGTTCAGGTCCAGAATATGATCAAAAATGAGGTCCAAAATGCCATCCAAAATCTTATTTAAAATCTAGTCCAAAAAATGTGGTCTAAAATTTGGTCCAGAATCTGATGCAGATCCGGAATGTGGTCCAGATCAGATCTAGAATCTGGGTCCGAAATCTAATCCAAAGTCTGATTCAAACCTGGTCAAAAATCCGAATAGTATGATACAAAATCCTGTTCCAAAATCTGAAACAAAAGTTGAGAAAAATGCGGTTCGCAATCTAGTCCAGGTGCGGAAGCTGGTACAAAACCTGATTGAAAATCTGGTTGGTGGTTTAAAAACTGATCAAAAAACCGTGGCCTGATCCAGATTCAAAATCTGATCAAAAATGTGTTTAAAAATCTAGCCCAGAATCTAATCCACATCTGTCCCAAAGTTTGTTACAAAATTTGGAGCAAAATCTAATAGAAATGTGATTCAGAATTTAGTCCAGAATCCAGAATCTGATTGCTGGTTTGAAATCTAATCAAACGAGGGAATGCTAAATCGGTTCTTCTCCAAGGCCGCCACAATGTCACGCTGCGGCTCAGTGTGTACCGTTCCTCTTTACCCTAGCTGGGGGAGCCGCTGATCGAACCAATAATGGGAGCCAATTATAATCGGGTTCAAACTCAACTTCAGCTCCAAGGCTAGGTCCGCTGTGGTCCAGACTGGATCCAGTCCGCTGTGGTTCAAAACTTTAGCAATATCTGCGATGCACAGTACCCGTACCTAATTTTCCGCTCTTCCCCCCCTTAACGCCTTGTCCCACTCTACTTGGATACTATAAATACCTTTGTTTCATTATTCTCTTCTATCGACTCTTCCGTCGATCGAGAAAACTACCGTTATAAAAAGGAATTCAGGTTATTTTTACACAAATTTTATAATTTACACTGTGTTTTTCGCCAAATTTTGGAATTAACGAGATTCTTTTTACGCGACTTTTCGGAACTTATGATACAGTTTTCACATAATATTTTAACTTTACACGTCTTGTTACACGAATTTCAGAATTTGGGTGCTTTTGTGTACGAATTGCGGAATTTACGCGGATTTTTTTTACGCGAATTAAAAATAAAATTACTGCGATTTTAATTGGATTGTTGGAATTTACGCCGGTTTCTAGCGAATTTTGGTATTTACATGATTTTATTCTGTGTTGCGAAGCTCACACTCAAAAAGCAATTCCGTTATCAAAATTTGACCTTCTGTTTTCATACGAAAGTCTTCGCAACCAGCTGTTAGAATACAGGACAGTGCGGGGTCAGTACTACGATCCTATTGACTCTAACAGCCTCTCCCAGCCGAGATTCGAACATACGACGACTGGCTTATTAGACCAGCATCTTACCTCGAGGCCAACTGGGAGGTTCACACTCTCACATTCACACGAGCTCACACTCGTACTCACTGGTCTAATTTTCGCACACACGCGTGCTCATTCTAACGAACGCACCGGCATAAGCATCCCTTTCGGACTCTCGCTCATATTTATTCATGCATTGCAACGAGTTTTTGCTAGTGTGTGTTTAGCTAGCAGCTACAGTCGTCGATCTCGTTCGTTGTTGTAGCCCGAGCTGCTGATATCGATTAGTCGCGATGGCTCGCACTCCCGCCCGTGAGTATAATCGAGCGCGAAGATGCAGAAGAAAAGAAAAAGTAATGCAAAATTTGTATCCCAGTGCGCCACCAGCCTCGCGGGGCAGCTGATTCTTCGCGGGTTTTTTGTCTCGCGAATACGCTATGCAGGAAGATGATGTGAGGATGTGCGTGCGCGAGTGTGTGGGTAGCAGAATGTCTGCACACAGCAACGGCGACTGTTTTATTTCACCTGTGTGTGCGGTGTAAGCGTTGAATGCTATGTTTCTCATACTCTTTCGCGTGTGAGTAGCCATCGTTGACTTCTCACACGTTTCGCAACATTCGTTTTTTTGCGAATTTCGGAATTTGTGTAGAACTTTTCTACATAAATTATGGAATTTATGCCGGTTTTCACACTTATGTAGTTTTTTTTGCGGTTTTGTTTCACGTAAAATGTATCCTTCGTGTAATAGCGACGTTAGTGTCATTTTCATATAAGCTGGTCTGTGCTTTCTTCTGTGATTTACTGTGTCCTCTACTCTGACTACTGTGCTTTGCTCATTGTGCAATGATTTTACTTATTTAGCTGTGACACCTTAGCCAAGTAAAATTTGAAAAAGTAATGTATGTGGCGTTTATAGAGGGGCTTAGTATCTATAAAATTGCTAAACTGAATATTACTCTTTTTTAAGTATTTACGGCTCTCTCTTGGGTCACATTCGTTGATGCACAAAAAGCGCTCTTTGTGTATCCCTCAGTGTAAGCCGGGAGTGCACCATTAATATAAAAGATAGAGCAATATTTAATTCAACAATCTTAGACTTCTGCAAATTAATTCCAATGACAGTTAAATTTGCGCAGTCATTAATACTACTAAATATTTGTGATGACAATCAATAATGTTGATCAGGTCGACATTTGTTCAACACTATAAAACGTCTGACAATAGATGAAAACAGTTCAAGTGTGAGTGTACAAAGCGCCACAAAGTCAAATTACAAATTTAGCTTGGCTGTGGTGAAACCGGAGCACAAAGAGCGGGACATCTTTGCTACTCTGTGTTCCGGTCTTTTGCTCTAGATGAATTATCACTTATTTTGGTGAGGAGTAAATTGGTTTACCATCACGAATAGCCTGTTTCCAAGTAAATTTATCATACAGAATGAAGAATGCTGTCAATCAACACCTTTGAACCGTTACTGCACCAAACTCATTGTATCGATACGTTTGTTTTTTGGTTCTACCATTTCGCAGGGGACCAAATTCACTTCCATCCCGTGAGTTATGCAGATTACACACCCCGGTCCCGTTCTCATAGCTCATATTTTTTGTCAGCCATCCCTTTCTTGGCGCATCTGATTCGTCAAACTGGACTTTCAAACCCTCCCTTGGCGAGCGGGCCCAAGCCGTTCAACACCGTGTGCCATTCGATCTGGTCTCTCCGCGTTGGTTGTCATACCCCATCGGGAGCCAATAAATTAATGACACCGATAACACGGATCATTCCCAACTGAAACTAGACTGCAACACGGTGCTGTTGTTGTCGTCGTCCGAGGGGGAATTAGTGATGGGCAATTGTCCCGTCGTCCCGGTGGTCGTTGGGAACGCGATTGGAAATGCTGGCAGGACAGAGAATGAAACATAAAAGCAGCAGCAGCAGCAGTAGCATCCAACGATATGTGGTGTTTTGTGTCGTCAACTCCAAGCATCGAGTTGGTCGGTGTGGTCTTGGGTAGAATGAAATGAGGGAAAAAAATTGTTTCCGAACGGACATGTCGAGAGACCACTCATCATGTGATTAACGCTTAGAGAGACAGAGAAAAAATAGCATCCTCACGGTGCACAACAGCGAACGTTACGTCGTGCCGGTCACGATTTGACATGGTGGAAGGTTCAAATGTTGTCGTACTTGATGTGTGAACCATATGTTTTTCTTGGTCAGCTCATACGGACCAATCTCTGTGTGCAGTACAACAGAACTGAATTAGATGCTGTAGCCTTCTCACTTCTCCTAACTGCATAGGTGTGCCGATGCGGTCACGTTCTCCCTGCGGTTCAATTTTTTTTCAACGCGAATATTTTCTGTTTTTTTTTTGCAGCGGACCGTCTGTCATCATTATCTGGCCATTTCTCCGCTTCAGGCCATTCTATATGCCATCATCGATCGCTGACGGTCCACCGCAGCGTATGACTCGGTCACGGTTCTTGATTTCATGAAAATTCAACGGTAGGAGATAGATTACGAAATTCAATAGAACGAAATGAATTATGTGCGCGGTTATCAGGAATGTCAAGGCAGACGTTCGGTATTGCAGCAGCCGGGCCAGCCTGTGTGTCAGCCAGCAGTGGGAGAAAATTTGTCATGCCTTCACGATCAAGATAGTGGTTTTCTTTTTCCGGTTGTTTTCCGATAGATAAAAAAAACTCCCATTTAACGAGCTGACCTTCCGCGCACTGTTCTGTGTACGGTTCGGCACAGTTGGGTATAATATGAAATCATGTGGAAATGGATAATCGGTAAAGTGCCCTTTTGTATGATTGTGAAGCTTTAGTGGGTGTTGAATCGATGTACATTAAAGCCATGATTGCGACATTTTATATTCGATTTTATGCACCGAGATAAAGTTTGATGCGATAGATTTGTTAATTTTATTCTATACTTCACAATAACTACTGTCAGTTATTCAGCAAGATCTGAAATGCTGTACTGCTATAAAGTTGGGAAACAAAGCTTTTTCTGTCGAATTGCCTGGAGTCAACAAAAAAATATAATAAACTAAATTACCATCGCTGATCACAAAGCAAGCAAAAGTGTAACAAATCAATTCCGAATACGGCCCGTTGCTAGCAGTCCTGCATGTTGGCTCTCGCATTTTCCGCCCGATAGCGTTGAAATTTAGCTAATAGCACGCGTGTTCGGCGCGAACAGTGTTCTCGCACCATGCCTACGTACATATGTCTGTGGCTGTGTCTATGTGTGTATGTATGTATGTATGCACGCATGTAAATGTACTTGTATGAATGCCTGCCTGCTGTTATGCGAGGCTCGAGGAATACCCGAATTAACGCATCGGCCACAATGCTAGGCGCGTACCGTGCCGGTTGCTTCCCTCTGATTCTGTGCGTATAATTGGTTCACCAACAATGTGCTAAAATAATTAAGCCAACATTTCATGTGGAAAATGCTTTCAAATATCAGTCTCGCGATAATAATAATCCCACTTCTGCGGGAAACGATATGACAAAGGCAGAGCCAGCCCGCCAGAGTGGATCTGCTTGCGGGAACAGGCAGTCGGTGGACGGATTGGCTGGTTGGATTGTGAAAGGCAGAGAAGCGAAATACGACTGGATGACTGAATTATATTTTTTATTATTATTTTAGAAATGAAGAATTTTCATTTGCATTTATAGTTAGCATATTTCACACGTCTCATATGAGAGAAAGCGAATAGTTTTAGACCGATTAGTGAAATGCCGTTCTTCCGTCAGTCCTTTGAGACCGGCTTTCAATATCCGCGAAACAACTTCAATGAAAATTCCTTTCTACTACGCACCGTGACGTGCAAATTGGCGTGGAAATTTAACAGCCGCCTAATTGCATTATATGGTGTATAATGGTTTTTCACCAAATGATTCATATTTTAAAATGTTTTCAATATGGAAGATGAAGATAATAACATGTTTTATTTTCTCTTTTGAAATTGATAACCTTTGCAAAATTAAAATGAAGAAGGAAACAAAACTTTTAAAAGTCAAATATCGATGTTTGGTTTTATTTTCAACTTCAAAATAGCAGTACCTATAGTACAGCATTCCTGTGGTAAAGAATTCCTAGCTATTTGATCACCATCAATAATCAGCCATCTTTACTTTCAGCTTCGAAAACTGCAGACCTTATTGTTAGGATATTCACACAATAAGTAAAGCCAGCCTCAGCCGCCATAATGCATTTAAAAACAGCATCGAACAACGATTTCCGACTTCTAACTGTCATTCCCGTATCGAAAAAGTTCATATTAGCGAGTTTTTCAAGAAATATAGCTAGTTTTTCAAGAAAGCTGCTGAACCACCTTGGATTTCGACGTTAATCATCGAATTTTTACTGTGAACATGAAGTTCTGCTCCAAAACAGTCGATGCCAATAAACCTTTGCAGTTTTTCATGCAAAATATTGAAACAACAATCGCCATTTAATCAAGTCCTTTTTATACATTTATTAAGAACGTTAGGACTTAGGGACCAAACACAAAATACGCAATACATTTGGGAGAGATCCGAGATGCGTTGAGTAGTTTGTTAACTGACCCTAACTGAAGTTTTTGGAGCGTTTTAGAGAACACTGAAACGCTCTTTCGGTTAGTACCCGAATGTTTTCCTCATTAAACTACTACCGCCCGTTATAACAGGTAGTGTAATATCTAATCTTGATTTTAAAGAAAAAGCAAAAAGAAAACTTATTTTACGATTGAATTCCACTATTAATTTCATTTCCGACAGATACGTATTTCGCCTACGACTTGCAGGCTTCACCAGTGTCTGTTTTCGTACTAAATTAAACCATAGAAACTTTACAGTTTATATAGGAGGTAGTCGGTAAGTTGATGCTTAAGATTACGTAACCTTGAAGTCTTTCGATCCTTACTCTCCCGAGGAACCGGTCGCTTGTTAACCGTTATCTTACTTTACCCAGAATCAACAGTTTCGAGCACACTGCAACGTATAGTTGCTTCCCAATATGATCAATCACTCTCACTGACATTGCTTTTCGGACCTTGTAAATAAACAATCTTGAGACAAAAAGCTCAAAACCATGAAAAATGACTATGAACTATGAAAAACGCTAGACTGGTAAATTATACATATTTTGATCGTCTCCAAGAAATTGGACAGGGTTGAAAAAGGAAATCTAATCGATGATATATAATTTTACTCCGGATGGTAAGCAACTTACGAGTTTTACGTAAACGGTGGAGGATTTTTTCTCTTTCTAGACTCTCTAGCAATGGCAAAGGAGGTCCCCTGTATCAAACTGTACATTCCAAAATTCACATAAAAAATGCGTAAATTCCGATAACCGCATAAAATAGCGGGTAAATTCCAAAATTCGTGTAACTTCGAAATTCAATTCAGCCTTGTAAGTTCCTTTCGATAATTGTCTTATGATACTGCTTACGGATTTAATAATGTACTGAAAGTTGATTGTAGTCGTTTTCATTACGTTTATTATTTGAGTAATCTTGGTTTGTCTAAAATAGTTTACGTCATGACCACGTATAGGTATATACTAGGGAATAAAAAAGGAGTAAACACATCCGGTGGTAGTTTCAATTACGAGACTTTCCGCAACGACTGTCGGCAACGCACTGCTTGTTTCTATCGTGCTGCACAGTGGTCCAAAGGGCGAAAAATTGAGCTTTTTTCCTAGCGTATTTTGCTTTTATCGAAGCATTTCGGATTATCAGTATTTTTGTTCGTATGAATACCTCCCATAAAATGAAAGTATCAGAAGTTAGTCATGGCTTACTATAGCAAAATTAAAAAAAATATTTTTTTGTGTTAGAAATTACAGACATGGTTTCTTCGGCAAAGTTGTACAAAATATAAAAGCAAATAAATTTGCTGAAGAAGTAATATTTCTATCTCTATCGGGTGCTGACGTACAGAGCATTTTCTTGGAAATTTCTTTAAAAATTAGTTTTTCAAACTTAGCTTTTGATGGTTGAATTTCATAAGAAAAGATTGTTCTAGGCAATTATCGAAGCACTCAAAACGCATGTTTTTGCAGAAGACCACAAATCTCTAGGACATTCACTTGCTAAGTTATCGCACATTTAAGCATTATTTTTCCTTAGCTTCATGAGCCTATAGGTTAAAATGGGGTAAGTTGATAAGTGAAATCGGTGCTTCGCCTTGAAGCTCAGGTCAAGTACTTGAATAGGTTCCGCTTGTCCCCACCCACCCGTATGAGAGTACAGCAGGCATATGTTTTATGTGTTTTGCGTTTTTATTTTGCGAAGCACTAATTTCATATATTCACTTAGGGTTTATTTCTAATTCGCGTCGTAGTAAGGAAAGCCACTCTAATTTTCATCATTTCTTAGGTGGATTTAAAGAATACTCCAAAAGTTCTACTGCTGATTTGACTCAAACACACTTACCTTTCGATCCATGCCCCTTGAATTCACTAATTAACGCGATTATTAAAACAATTTATTGAAATTATGCAACTGACTTTATTTCTTAAATTCATCGTACCGTTATCCGTCCATCAAAATTTTTCATCGTCCGAACTAAAAGTTACAATTATGTTTACGAAGCTAGCGCACATGTATTTGTGTAGGACGGCATGACAAATGTTATTCTGCAAAATTTCTGCAGGTCATGCAAGTTTTTTCGGCTGCTGAATAACGACAATGCGTTGCGTGAGTTATTTTCATTTTATGAATGACGGAAATTGAAACGATTAGTCGACATTTACTACTTCGTCGCACGAAAAAACGTAGGAAATTTGGCTGCTAGGAATTCTTTAATGAAAAAAAGCATTCAAATAGATCTCAGCTCACTTTGATTGATCGCGTATGATAGTCAACAAACTAAAATATTGGGGAATAATTAATTTTGCATTATGTGTCATAAAAATCGTTGATATTTTTAATAATTTGTGTTGGATAGGACGGGAACAGGCAATTACGACGAAGCAGCAACATACCCTACTTCATTTCACCCTATAGGCTCGTGAAGCTAATGAAAAATAAAACTTCAATATACGTTAATTTAGCAAGTAAATGTCCTAAAGATTTGCAGTCTTCTGCAAAAACGTGTATTTTGAGTGCTTCGAACGTTGTTTAGAACAATGTGTTCTTGTAAAATCCAACCAACAAAAACCAGGTATGAAAAACTAATATTTTAAGAGCTTTCAAAGAAATTTCTTTATACCTTCGCACTCGCTAGAGATAGAAATGTTGGCTCATCAGTAAATTTGTTTGTCCTCATATTCTAAACAATTTTGCCGAAGAAACTATGTCTGTGTTTCCCAACACAATAATGTTATTTTGTTATTTGTATCTTAGTAAGCCATGACTACATTTTGCCTCTTTAAGTTCATGGGGCGAACAAAAGTTCCAAAAACATGAATTCGGCATGGTTCGATTTTGGCATGCCTCGATTTTGGCAACCAAAGTAGGTATCCGTTTTTGGCAACACTAAATATTTCCCTTAGAAAAATATGCTTAAAAATCAGTCAGTTTCCGCATACATGCTTTAAATGACGCAAAAATGATGCCCTCAGTGTGTTCATAAAAAAAATTTGCTGTTATAGAATGTTTCGAACAATAATATTTTTATTGCCGTAGGACTACGTCTTACCGCAGGTTGGCAAAAATTTACTTGCACCGGACGAATAGTTCTTAGCGGACTTTTCATGCATAAAATGATTGCAATCGTTGATTAATAATCTTTACTTAATTTTCAATGCATTTGCAATAAACTTTTTCTTATCAAAAAAGGGTTTTGATTTTGGCACGGTTTCGATTTTGGAAACATAGGCGACACACATTTGTTTCCAAATTCAAAATCCAACTGTATTGCTAAAATGAAAGCAAAAGACGGTAGGAAAAAAGTTCTAGTTTTCATCACTGTACACTGACTAAGGCTGTGCCAGGGGGGCTCTGTAGCCGCAAGGTTACCGAGTCTGCTTTGACAAGCGAATGATCGTGGGTTCGAATCTTAGTAGAATCAGGCCATTCGATGTCGAAGTGACTTTAGCATGGGTTAATTCTTAGGCCCCTCATCACCCTTCACCACCCCTCCTTCATGCTAAGTTCTACATTATCCCGAACACGCTTCTTATGGTTAGTATACTGGTATGAGGACCTATTGAGGTAATGGTTTTGAACCTCATGAGGACTCACTAGTTCTAACTATAACGAGGCGAAACAGGTTTGGTATAGAAGGGCATGCATCGAAGCAAGGGTAAACCCCTCATACACATAAGCACGCATAAAAAAAAAATAAGCTTATCGTTTACTCAATAACGATAAAGCACAAAAATGCAGTGTAGAATACAGCATACACCCGGGCAACATTACAATAGATCAATAATGTTGTGGTCAAAGTGATAAGCCCATCCAAAAAAAGGCTGTGCGAGATTTCGTGTTTATCGATATTTACCTCAGCTTTTATGGTAGATCATCATTAAACTACATTTAATACTATGATAAATATCGTCCAGTTTCGCTTGATTTCGGTAAAGACAAAATTTCCCGGGATCGCGCACAGTCCCGGACGAAGTAGATAAAAGGCTATCTTCTCGGCGGTATAAACAAAAAGTTGTCATACAAAAACAATATCTTCGCATAGGAAGTGTGTCGTGCGTACATGGAGAATGATGGAATTGGAAGAATAAAACAAAATTAGGTATTAGACTACTTAATATAAAGGGAGGCAGTAGTTTAGTGAGTAAAACATTCGGGTACCAACCAAAAGAGCGTGAGTGCAAGTACCACCTGTCATTGCACAACCTGATCGTTATGCTTTTGGTTTATATCGAAATTTTCCAGTACATCCAATTAATTATTCTTCCCATCAGACACTTCCTCACTTTCGAAACAAAAATCGATTAAAAGTTAACAATAGATTAATAGTAGCTAGACAAGTTTTATGTCTGTGCGATGTTGTTTTATGCCGAAGATTAATAAACAAATTAAAATCTCTGCGTATTATCATAAGTCGGATGAATTTCAAAATTTGCGTAAAAAGCCACTTATATTTATAAATCTGCATTAATCCCGAAATACGCATTGAAACTGCCGATACTGATACAAACTCAACCCTTGTAATGAGTGAAGTAAGTCATTATTTAAGGATTCTAGCGCCAACCTAACATTTATCACATTAACAATTATTGTTCATGATTGTGTGTAACCTGAAATGCCGGTTTGGTCATAATCAGTCATGATTTCAAACTTAATGATTTCTTCATTGTCATTGGATCTGGATTTTTTCCATTTGAATACCCCTGATACAGAATATCGCTTATTGGTTTATTTGTTTAATTAAAATTCAACCAACAAAAATGTCTTATTGAATATTCTAAGTCATGTTCATAAAAATCTTACACTATTTAATTTTTGTACAAACTTATACGACGGTTCGTTGAACTCAAAAAGGCTTTCAACGGCGGAAAAAGTTCGAATGCAGGTCGTTATTGGTTCGTAAGATCCAAAGGTTGTCCGGTGAAATCGCGGCTGCAGTAGTCCGGTCGATCGGAGTGAGCGTTGCGACGCACGAAAGTTTAAGACAGACAGGATTGTCGGTGAATCGATCTCGCCATTTAATATCTTCGCCACACACACTGCTTGCTGAGCTTTCCTGCGATGCTCGAGTGTCTGGAAACCCAGGAGACGACATCTATCGGGGCACGGCGGTAGATTTGCTGGATCACGCCAAGGTAAATCTCTCAACGCAAGCCTCACAAAACGTTTTTGAACTCGATCGATGCGTAGATTCCATGCCAGCTGGTAAGGGCACCATACCAAGCAAGCATTTTCAATGAGTGGACGTACTAATGTACAATATAGTGCCTTCAGACAGTGAGGATCATTGAAATCATGAGCGACTTTAGCGATGAAACCTGATTGTCGAGAAACTTTTGCTATTGCAGTGGTGCGATGCAAGTTGAAGATGAGTTTGGCGTCAAGCAGTACCCCCAGGTCGGTAACTTCATTAACTCTAGTGAGTACATGCTCATTTATTTGATAGTTGTAGACGATTGGATTGGCAATGCGGTAGAAAGTCATTACTTGACATTTCGGGATGCTGATCACAAGCTAGTTTTTCCTGCACCAACCTACAAACACATCTAAAAGCCTCTGCAGCCGGACACAGTCATTTATAGAACGAATCACCGAATATAATTTCAGATCATCTGCATACATCAGTTTACATCCCACTCCAAGCAGCGTCGCAATATCGGTGAAAAACAACACAAACAGGAGAGGTCCCATGTTGCTGCCTTGAGGGACACCCGAGCAGTTGGGGAATTGGGAAAAGAAACAGGAGCTTATCTTAACATCAGAACATGTCTCGTGCAATACACCAACTCGGCAGAGTTAGATTGTGCTACCGTCGCGACAAACGGTATGAACAGTGCGGTGCGTCATCGTGTCGGTAGACATCGGTAACGTCTAGATTCCGACCGCGTTCAGCGACCTGACCCTACTAGTTCAGTTGTTATAAAGCAGTTATGGCTACGACCGAATATGAGTAAAACATTTCGATACGTTCATTGTGTAATGAAGTATGTGGTTCGGTACGACCATAGATAATTTAAATGATGCGGTACGATCATTGTTAAAAATTTTTTCTATGCTCTTATATTAGGCAGTGTTTTTAATTGTATTGTATCTTGCGAGAAGAGGAAAGATGGTAGTGGTTGAATACCTGATACAGAATATCGTTTATTCCAGCATCAGAACAATACACCAGTTTATCTATCCAATGAACCAATGAACAGTTTAATTTTACCATTCGAATATCACAGTTTATAATTAAAAAATTCGTCGTCCTGCATCAAGCCAATCACCCCAAAACATTGGCTTAATTTTATTACATACAAACATCGGCTTGTGTAAAAATAAATTGTGAAGCCTTTAAACCCCCAGGCTTTAATCAATTATACCATAACCCGCACATGAACTGCATACAATGGCTCGAAATTCCGATCGGATAAACTAGCCATTCAACTGCAATCGAGCAGTGCATATAACCACCGGAAAACTACAAAAGCAATCAACCAATTGTGTTCAAAGATTACACAAGCCGTGAGAGAGCGAGAGACGAGAAGAATCGTTTTAACCATATCAAGGATGATCGGTTCGTTCAATTACCGGACCACACCACTTGGCAGTCAGTCGGTCGGCTGCTGCTGCATACCGGAGCGACAGAAATAAAACGATAAAAATATGACATCGTTATCGTCCATTCAGGCTGCTGCTTCTCTCTGCGCCACACAATCGAACGAACTCCCTACCTTTTGCTTTCCTGCCGTGAGTTTCGCCGCTCCGTTCAGAGCGCAACACTGCCCTCAGCCTCACGACGAGGACGACGACGACGACGACGGCAGCAACGACGACATAGTAACCGACATTTGCAGCGAGTTTTCCGCCCTGTTGAAACAAACAGTAGGAACTGATTTGTTTACAACCGCACTTCGGTGGATCAGCTTCTGCCGTTTCTACTGTACACAACATGGTTTCCGTTCAGAGCCGAAGTCAATTTCCAGCATAGTTTCCCCTCCAGAAGAAGCTTTCCAACTTTTCGGGGCGAACTGGCGAAATTTCTCCCCTTTGGAACGATTTACGAACATTCCAGTTTCGCCCCAGCCGAAAGGCGAAAGAGTTTCAGGCGCATAGTCACCACTTCCAGCAAGGGGAAATGCCAAGTCGTTATTCACCACCCCAAGGGTAGGTACTAACCTTTTCCAACGAGCAAACCGCTGAATGGTGGCCAACCAAATCACGGTCACTATGAGATGATTTCCATGGTCACCACCACCACACGAGACGAATGGTGGGTGTGGTGAAAAACAACCTACGACGTCACGGTCGTTTCCGAGTCGCTGCAGCGACTGGCGCTGGCTGGCGAAACGGCAGCAGCCAACATCCGGCTTGTTTGGGTGCTGGCGATGAATGATGGTCGATAAAAATGAGGTGGGAAATCGTAATCAGTTGAAAGATTTTCTTTCTCCATAATTTCTCCGCTGTCGGGTGGCAATTTATGGCAAGCTAGTGTTGCTTTTGACAGCTGGTTTGATAAATTATTTTCTGCAGACTTGGTATTTATTAGCACTACCAGTGCTAGTTAGAGGCTTTAATTTCAAACAGCAAGTGGTTTAACCAGTTTTTTTTCGCGCTGGAAACGGTGAACTATTGACCTACTTTGTATTTTTTCCTGTAATAAGTTCAAAACTAACTTACCGCTGTACTTGTTTATCCTCGTTAACTACTGGTGCCGACAGGCATTGCAATCAAACCGCTACCAAACAACAATCAGTTGACCCTGGCGAAGGTAGCACTAAAAAACCCGTTATGTGGTTATGGTTGGCCATTGCAAATATCATATTTAGCAGCGGAAGTCGGCCAATGGTACAAAAAAACCTCATAGCCAGCAATGAGCACGAATCGGTAGTTAGTTTCATATCTAAATGCATCCAGCTGGTGCAAAAAAAACTTGGAAAATTTTCCATTTGCTTGTGATAATCGGAAACCAATCCCTAGTAGCAAGCCAGTCGGTATGCACGGAATGTCCGACCGCGCGGATGCTGCGGGTAAAATGCAAACGATAATCGGTTTCTGTTTAAATGGCCTTACGGCTGATGTGGTTGCCGAATACAAATTCATTTCCGGTGTCGAACCGTGAGGTCGGCTGGGATTGGTGAAAACTTTTTCAACTTGCCGATACTGTCTACCCGAGTGCCCCCCTTTTTACACGTTTAATTAATGATCGGAAATAAATTCGGTGCTAACACGATGGCAACCCTGCCAAAACTGTCAGAGTGCTAACCACAACCGAAAAACGGTACACATACCCCGAATAGACGCTAAACTCTTTCTGCTGTAGATTACTTCTGACTGGTTTCAGTCGATGGCCAAAACCTCTGCCAAAAACCGGATTTGAATGGCACACAACATCCGAGTTCGAGTGCGTTGCGGTCAGAGAAAATTGAATAGAACAAGTTTCGCGAAACCAAACGTTCGGTTAAATTGACACTTTAACAAAAAAGCAAAAAAAAAACTCACTGTCATGAAAACCAATCGAGGCAATTTAGATTGCGCCTTCGCAGACCATTGAGCTTTGCTATGTTGTGGACCAAACAGTTTTCTACTTTCATACGTTAACAACTGAAAACAAAGTTTTGGCAGTTTGCACGGTTTCCACCCATCGCAGAGCGTGATGGAGTTCCTATGCAAGGGGATAATATTTGACTTTTACTGTTAGTATTTCAATACGAAATATTCCGACGATCGATCAGTCATTTTAGTTTCATGGCAAAATCCAGTTTCAGTGGCTCTTCTTCGTACAATTGGAACCATGTGAGCATTTTTCAAAATTATTGTACAAAATGGGCCGAAGGGTTTCGAAATTTCATGAGGTATATTTTACGAAAAAAAAAACAATATTTAAAAACCATCGCGGAAAATTTTGTGAAAACTTTTCCAATTGATATTTTACCTAGATTGCTTAAAATATCATTGCATTTTTATAAAAAATTGCAGGAACACAAGAAAGAATTTGGACAATTAACTAAAAATCGGTACAGCTTGAAGAAAATTTAAACAAAAACTACCTTGTTTTCTGGAAAATGAAGACGTAAACAAAAAAACATCAAAATTAAAAAGCAAATATCAAAAAAATTGGTACAGATTAGAACTAAATTCAACGAATTTGAGACAGAAAGGGATAAAATCCCGGCGAGCTGCTGAAATACGGTGGTGACGCACTGGCTAGGGCGCTGCACTGGGTCATTGTCAAGATTTGGGAGGATGAGCTACTACCGGAGGAGTGGACGGAAGGCATCGTGTGTCCGATCTACAAAAAGGGCGACAAGTTGAATTGTTGCAATTACCGCGCAATCACACTGTTGAACGCCGCCTACAAGGTACTCTCCCAACTTTTATGTCGTCGACTATCACCATTTGCAAAGGAGTTCGTGGGGCAATATCAAGCGGGATTCATGGGTGCCCGTGCCACCACGGACCAGATTTTCGCGCTTCGGCAAGTGTTGCAGAAATGTCGCGAATACAACGTGCCCACGCATCATTTATTCATCGACTTCAAATCGGCGTACGACACGATCGATCGAGATCAGCTATGGCAGATTATGCACTACTACGGATTTCCGGATAAACTAACGCGATTGGTCAAGGCGACGATGGATCGAGTAATGTGTGTTGTTCGAGTATCAGGGGCAGTCTCGAGTTACTTTGGATCTCGAAGAGGGTTACGGCAAGGTGATGGGCTTTCATGTTTGCTGTTTAACATCGCTTTGGAGGGTGTGATAAGAAGAGCGGGTATAGACACGAGTGGCACGATATTCACGAAGTCCGTCCAGCTTCTTGGTTTCGCTGACGACGTTGACATCATTACACGTACCTTTGAGAGGATGGCGGAAACGTACATCGGACTGAAAGCTGAAGCCAAACGGATAGGACTTGTCATTAATGTATCGAAAACAAAATACATGAAAGGAAGAGGTTCTAAAGAAGTGAATGCTGACCTCCCTCCCCGGATTCATTTAGACGGTGATGAAATCGAGGTGGTAGAAGAGTTCGTGTATCTGCTCACTGGTTACCGCAGACAACGACACCAGCAGAGAAATACAAAGACGCATTATGGCAGGAAATCGTGCCTACTTTGGACTCCGTAGGACGCTGCGATCGAACAAAATTCGCCACCGCACGAAGTTAACAATCTACAAGACGCTGATTAGACCGGTAGTCCTTTACGGCCATGAGACATGGACTATGCTCGTGGAGGACCAACGCGCCCTTAGTGTTTTCGAACGGAAGGTGTTGCGCACCATCTACGGCGGAGTGCAGATGGAAGACGGAACGTGGAGGAGGCGAATGAACCATGAATTGCATCAGCTGCTTAGGGAACCACCCATCGCCGCCACCGCAAAAATCGGTCGCCTGCGATGGGCTGGGCATGTCGTGAGGATGTCGGACGACTGCCCGGTTAAAAAAGTTCTCAATAACGATCCGACTGGAACGAGACGGCGGGGCGCGCAGCGAGCAAGATGGATCGATCAAGTGGAAGGCGACCTGCGGACCCTACGTAGACTACGTGGCTGGCGAATTGCGGCCATGGACCGAGTAGAATGGAGACGACTTCTTCGTACAGCAGAGGAAACCACGGCCTGGAGCTGATTAAGTAAGTAAGTAAGGGATAAAATTTTGACAAAATTAATATATAAATAGCAGGAAAATAGCACAAACTAAGAGACAAAATAAGAGCAAAAATGGAAGATCTAAAATAGGATAAAATTAGAAAAAATAAGGATTAAATTGAAGAACAGATAAAATTAGTGCATATCCAAATCAACATTAAGGACAAAATTTAGGGAAATTTCAACAAATGATACCTTCCCATCTAGCATTATTATATGTATACTAGCTGACCTGACAAACTTCGTATTGCCACAAATTAAACTGTGTTGTAGATAAATCGTGAATCTCGGATGACCTTTGTCACAATCTTGAGTTTTGCAAGTTTCTGGGGAGTTCATGGGTGTTTTACAAAAATTTCCCGCACAGTAAAGTAGAAAACAACTCCCCCCATTGCTTAGCCTGATAAAATAAAGTGGATAGCGTTTAAATATTCGCCATCATTACAAACCATTTCGCGAAATACCATTTTGCGGAACACCAATTCTCGGTTAACCATAACGCGGAATATAGAGTTTCGCAGAATACCATTTCGCGAAAAACCTTACGCGGGATGTACCGTTTCCCGGAAAATCTTTTCGTAGAAAGTACCATTTCGCAGGGGTTACCCAACTGAAGGAAAGTAATAGAAGTCAGTAGATCTAGGAAAATAAATAAACCTAGATAGAGGTGATCTCTACGGGGGGCTGCCCACGCAATGGCCGGCGCTTCCGACGGCTGGTCGCCGGCAACACTCGCGGCCTGTGGCCGTCTCGCGCTGAGTTATCTAATGTTAGTATTGATAGTTTTTGGTGGTCTTGTTATTGATTAACGTTTTATGAAAGAGTCTAAAATTTCTCAAGTTCGATCAGTTTTTGAGTTACGCAAAAATTTCTCTTTTATTTGTATGAGAGTCCTTATCCCCCTACCACAGAGGTGAGGGGTCTCAAACCACCATTAAAAAAATTCCTGCCTCCAAAACCCCTCACATGCCAAATTTGGTTACATTTGCTTGATTAGTTCTCTAGTTATGAGAAAATTTGTATTTCATTTGTATAGGAACCCCCCCTCCAAAAAAGGTAAGGGGTCCTAATTCACCATAGAAAAATTTCATGCTTCCAAAAACACCCACATGCCTAATATGGTTCCATTTGCTTGATTAGTTCTCGAGTTATGCAGAAATTTGTATTTCATTTGTATGGGAGCCCCCCCTCTTAGTGAGGGGAGGGGTCTCTAACCATCATAAGAACCTTCCCTGGCCCAAAACCGCTATATGCAAATTTTTACGTTGATCGGTTCAGTAGTTTTCGATTCTATAAGGAACATAAGGACAGACAGACAGACAGACAGAAATCCATTTTTATAGGTATAGATAAAAGTTAAAAACCAGCATTATACATATATGCATGCTAACAAATCGTATTTGATGAGCAAAATTGGTTTATCTGTACTATTTTGAAGGCAATATGCGTGATTAGGGATAAATATACGCGTTTCATCGATATAAGTAATTATATACGATAATATCCGATTAAGTGCGACTTGCTCCGTATTGATAATTCTGTGCTGAACATCGTATATATGTCAGTTATTATCATATTGGACTGAAAATAAACTTAGGCGCACTTTGTTTAGCTTGAATTACGATTCCGAATTCGTTAGGAGCTATTTACGATAATTTTTGGCGCTAGTTGGGATTCCAGCATTACGGGACACCATCCGCACTACGTAAGTTAGTTCCCATTTCACTGAATCCCTGGTATGGGACTGGAAAATAAGGTCCTCTTTTGTTACCGATTTCCCAAGCTATTTGCCAAAAATTGGGTGAAGTAGGACACAGCTAAATGATTATTAAATATGTCCCGAACGAAATATGAAGAAGATTTTGAGTAAGATGAGACAAATAAGGCAAAAATTGGTACAAAATTAGTAAAGAAATGAGACAGTTTGAACAAATTCCAATTCCAAAATAAAACGAAATTTCCAAAAAACAAAATTGAATTGATACAATCAGTAAAATACATGATTACCGCCATCCGAGGTGAGATTGTGCCAAAAACCAAAAATGTTCATTTGTGAAAATTTATTATATCTATAGAAACTTGTGACCCAAATTCAAAATGATGATGAACATAACATATTTATTCATAACTTCCAATGGAACACAGATAATATAAGCAAACTATTTAGCCTAAACAGGGTTTCAAAGTTCACGATGAAACAATCAATACTCGGAAATAACACTTGTAAAAAATGTCCCGCGTAAACCAACCCAAACAAGAAATCGCATCAACTTGCTATTGTGAAGGTATATAAACTAATCATTTACAATGTATTGAAAGGTTATTATGCGTTGGATAAGTTTTGATTACGAAAATTATTTTTTTCGAAACTTTGTACTTTTCGAGCTTCACGGGGGTGAGATTTTGCGGGGGTGCGAAATACGTCAGTATACACCAGTACACTCACATTCTTTACTATTGAGCACAATATTTTGACAGATTAGATAGCATCATCCATTTTGGAGCAAACAGCATCATAGGTCTGCTAAACAATTTAAACTAATTTTTACTTTTGCTCTAGAAATTTCAGATACTTTGAATAAACACTCTAAAATAAGACGAAGAATACCTACAGTAAAATTAGGTAAAAAGCAAAAAAGGAAAAAGGATAAAATTTGAGCTTAATAAGGCCATTGCAAATTATTTTTAGAGTTTTAATCTCCCTCCCTTTTAAAATTGTCTCTAAAAATCGGTGGGAAATTTTTTTTATTAAGCTTGAGTAAAAATTTTTTGTATAAAATCATTTATATATGGGTTTTATACCCTAAAGAAACTTCTAACACGAAACAAAAATGGAAGTTCGAACAATGGAATTTTGAAAATCGACAGATCTTTCGATTTTGACTCTATTTTGGTATATTTTTGCATAGAAAAACAAGAATAGATTCAGTTTTCACGATTTAACTTTAAGGAAAAATGCATTAGAATTTTAATTTTTTTGTGTAAATAAATCAAATCTCATTGCTTTTTAGAACCCCCCTCCCTCCCTTCGGTTGTACAATACCGGTATGACAAAAACTTTGGCCTAATATTAATATGATTAAATTTAGAAAAAAATGAGACACAATACTAAAATTGGAACGATACAGAGAAGATTAGCATGATCCCTGCGCAAGCACACATTCAAATGAAGAAAAAGGGTTTTGTTTCTTGAATTATGAGGATTTTCGTTACAATAACAGATATACAAGTGACTGAAAAACAAAGAGGCCCCGAGTAAGATCAGGCAATCAGCTAGTTAATTTTAATTGCACGCTATATTCTTAGTGCGGCGGATATCATATGAGGACAAATTTTATTCTTTATTGTGTAAAATGTTATTTAAGCTGATCAATTATTCAATATTAAATGAAAGATGAAAGCAACCCTATAGACTGGTCTATAGATACGTTTGTACTTGAAAGACAAAGGACAAAAAAGACAATACACACGTCTACAGGATGTGTTTATCTTAATTTCACAAGCTTGTTGATAGTGTGGAGACTGACAACCTGTTATCTGGCACTCGTTATTGTGAAACACGAAACATTCTCAGGTCCACCTCTAGAATATTCATCCCCATCCCTCGACTGCTTCTGTAGCAAATATCCTCCCCCTAAAAATCCCCATTCCAGTTTCCTTTGCTATTTCTTAATGCCTCTTACTTAACAATTCAACTGATTGTGCATGCTTTTTGCAGTGCTCTCACGTTGACTATATTATTGTTATTATTATGTTTGTGCTTGAATCGTTCTTTTCTTAACACCAGAACCCCAGTTGTATACGTTAAACCTAGAAGCCTCAGAATTGTTGCTTGTGAGTTGCACGACTCACATTTGTTTTTTCAGGTAAGGAACCCTGCTCTACTCTTTTCCGCTGTAGTAGGAATTATCTCAAATTTCGTCCCAATTTTTTGAGTGTGACAAGCAAGCAAATGATGCAAGGATTGAGAAATTATTTTAATGCAACAATGGGGTTATTTTAATGCAAATATGAAGCTGAGTTTTTCCATCGTACATGTACATAAGTACAAGTTTTTGTTTGGCTATTTCAGTTTTCATTTTGATTTCTGTGATTTCTTGAAACAAATAATAGTTTTTTTTTGACATGAAAACAGTTATACATCCTGGCACAGGTACTGCTGGACTATGTAATTAATCGAAACATCGTATTCTATAAATCAACGCTATTCATTAAATGAAATTGCTCATTCAGCCGTTCATACGGACTAAATTTCCCACCGCCTGCCTGCCTGCCTCTCTTGCAAATCACCTGCTCGGAATCGGAAATCTCACATTACAATCGAATGAATTTATCCACTTACGGAGTCGTGATCGAGCAATAGCTGTCATGTTGACAACTCTTTGCCCTTTTCGGTGCCACAAAGCCAGACAGCGACGCATCGGGTTGTCCATTCGTCCGTATACGTACCATCCGTACGTCTTCTGGCATTCACGCCCCAAAGGAAATTACGAAATATCTTGTTTGGATAATCATCTCGTTAATATGATAATGAATTATATCCATTACGTGTACCGGTGGTCACGACGACCGACGGTGACGGCTGCCAACCGTCCGTTGGCCGTTTGAATCCCTTGCAGCTTCTTCAATTCTCCTCTATATATGTATGTACCTCCTCGCAAGAGGAAAGTGGGAACAGATGAAGACATCATCGGTTTTCCCACGCTTCCTAGTTCTACCGTACCTTTAGTGAACGGACTCCCACCAAGCGGAAAAACGGAACGTGAATATCAATTATTAGGGTGCTTACCAGGAATCTAGCGTCCCGCTCGATCTGCATTCCACTTTCATTCACGTGGGAAAATATGACTCATTTTCCTTCACTTCCGTGGCGTTTCCTCGCCCGATTGCACGGGAGATTCTACACCGATACATACCTACAGCAGAAGCGAGAAGGACACCCGGCACTGGTTCTTCCGGATGAAAGATACCCGTAAGATAACAGAATGTGGGTTGATACGTGATCGGAATCCTTCGCTTCGCCGGGTTGGCTCTCAAGCTTCGAGAGTTCGGCAACCGGGTGGGATTAGCTTCTTATGCTCTTGAAACTCCTTTCGGGGGTTGTTTTGTTTTTCACTGCGGTCAGCAAAAAATAAGCAACTCCGTGCGATTGATAGCGAAACAGTTTAATGTGATAGATTTTGTATGAAATTTGTATTTTGTATTTTGTATGAAATTATTTATGAAATGGTTGCTAATCTAAACTCGAATTTCGTACGGGGGATTTTTTCCTGCTTCGTTTGATTGTCTTACTTCAAAATATTCCCCCGGTGGCATGTTCTTGGCAATCAAAGCTGTTTTCAGCATGGTCAATGTCATCATCCATAATCCTATGTTCGCTAGGTAGTTTTAATTTCCCAAGAGTAGCTTTTACGGGAAAGTTTTGATGTTAAGTAAAATTAATATTTCTCCTCCGTCGTTCATATTTTGTCACACCCCACGGCACAGAACGCACAAGTAAACCTTAACTGATCGGTAATCCGAGTTACTACTATGCGCTTTCATGATGACAGGCGACAGTTACGGGGAGGATTTTCCCCATTCGAAGATAGTGATCTTCGCTTTGTAACTCCATCTCAACTGCACAGCAGCTGATGACATTTGGTGTGCTGGAGCGGCCTTCGTCGGAGCGAAAGATGTAAGCCGGAATTAAAATCTTAACTTTATCTTAATGTAAATCTTAATTAACATTCTCCGCCATCCTCCAGTAGCTGCAATCTCTGCGGTCGGGACCGCAGACTGGACCACTCTACAACTGTCCCAGGATGGTTTTCCTGGAGTGGAACCGTACCGAATGATTGAATGTAAAAAGTGCCACATTATTCGCACACAATTGGTAATGAATTTTTATCCCGTCGTTGTCGTCCACACCCCGAAAAGCGTGCCAACCGCTGCTGCGCGCTGAACACAGCCTAATTTGCAATGCCGGCTGGAAATATAAATATTTCATAAAGTTCCGCGAAAACTGCTCCTTCGAGGGATGAATATCACCCGCAAAGAAAAAAAACTTTTCGTTGGCTCATTTCCTTCGCAGGCGGCCGACGACGCAGCAATTTGCAGCTTTTTTCAAATCGGGGGGAGGGAGTGGATTTCTACATGACGTTGCTGGACTGAAAACGATTTTTATTTTACTTTTATGTGAAGAGTCTTTCGTGACCGACTCACATGCTTGACAAACCAGACGGACAGGCGTGGTAACAACTCGTACTGTTTTGATGGCCAAGGAAAATATATAAAAATTTTCTATTAAAATTGATATCTATCGATTCTTCTCGAGCATATATTTCATAAAGTACTGATTATTACTAGAAAGTCTGCATGATGGACGCCAAAAATAGGCATCCAAATGCTGCCTTTTTACTGCAAATGCGACAAACGACGGGCTTTCCTTTCGAAAGACAAGACAAACCACTTCACTGGAACTCACATATTTTTTTAATTCGGTATTAAAATCTGTCATTTTCCGTCAAAGTGGTATAATTTTTGTGAGTAAACATAAAATGTGAAAGTCTGTTCTTAACACCGTTTATCTAAAATCTTGTTGAATAATTCTGTCAAATAAATAACATTGAAGGGCTCCGAGCCCTGAGCTGCGGCTGGTAAGAAACTTGTGATTGGCCATTTTTAGGATAAATTCAGTAATGATCTTATACAGGCAGCCCAGTTAGAGTGGCAGTATAAATCATTTTTAAAGAACGGTTACTTTACATTTTCGTTGGTAGTTCCATAAAACGTGTTTATTACTTTGCATTCAGTTCACACTGTAGCCGCTTCATTGGTAGGACGAAAAGGCTCTCGCAGTAATAAAGGGCTGTGTCATGAAAGACACAAGAAAGAATTAAAATGAAGAATTTAATTCAGCGTTCTTCACTGATTTTAAAATTTTACTCAGTTTGTAGTGAAAACATAAAAAAATATTGCATCTTGACTTCAATGGTAACTATAAACTAAACTTATTTTAAAAGAATGTTTAGAAAACCACGCATCTATAAACTATCTTTTGTGGTTCGATGAATCGATTTCGAAAGTGATGATCGCAAAGCAGTAAAGATAGCTTCCGAAATTAATTCTAGGGCGTCAAATACGTTGTAGCGATCATTATAGGAAAGCAGGTTGGCTATATCACATCATGACAATAAAATACGTAGTAAATAAACTTTGTGCTGAAAAACTGGAAAAAATTGGAGTGAATCGGAGTTACCCATCACAATTTTCTATAATTTCGACATAGAAAAACTTTTTTGCTGTGATAATCTGGATGCACTATAACGGAGATAACCATAATGTATTACCAAAACGCCTAAATATACTCTATCGTTATGTAACTCTATGAGATGCAAGTGGACTGCTGATGCTTGTCTTGTCTTGTATTTCTTTAAATCTTCGCTTCGGCTCTGACATCTGTATATCGTTGCATCACTAATTTAGTTATGTTGTTTGCAACACGAACTTAGCACCTCTTCCCTTTCGGGCTCACAGCAAATCCGGACCCGGATAACAGTCAGAATGTGCAATAGGTACTCGCACAAGCTGTAGTTTAGACACGAGTTTCAGCTTTGTACAAAGCGTTGAACGATTCTTACCACGAAAATATTGCGCCTGGCTTTCGGTACACACAGTATAAAGTGTTTATAGTTATATTTACTAATTTACTAATCTTATCCCTGTCACGATTTTATACCTAGGACCTAGGAAAATAAATAAACCTAGACAGTGGTGATTTCTGCGGGGAGTTGCCTCCCCACAGTGGGCGGCGCTTCCGACGGCGGGTCGCCGGCAACACTCGCGGCCGTCTCGTCCTGAATGATCTAGTGTTACTACACTCAAGTACTTTTTTTACGCGGTTTGTTTTTTCAAATATTGCGAACGGGGCTATTTAGGGACCATTTATTTATTTCTCAATACGTTTGGGAGAGGCCCGACATTCGTCACGTATTTTGTAAATGGTCCCTAAATTGCACCGTTCTTGAGTAATCGAAAAAAAAACAAATCCGTGTAAAAAAAGACTCGAGTGTATAGATAGTTTTTGTCGTCTTGTTATTGATTAATGTTTTATAGAAGAGTCTCGAATTTCTCGAGTTCAATTAGTTTTTGAGTTTCGCAAAAATTTTTCTCCACAGGGGTGAGAGGTCTCTAACTATCATAAAATAAATTCAAGACTCAAAAATCTCCTACAGGCTAAATTTGGTTCCATTGGCATGATTGGTACTCAAATCATAAGGAAATTGGTATTTCATTTGTATGCGAGCACCCCCTCTTACAGGGGAGATGGGTCATAACGCGCTTTCTAAAGAGGAGAGGGGTCTCAATTCACCATAGAAAAAAACTTGCCTCCAAAACCACTTACATGTCAAATTTGGTTCCATTTGCTTGTTTAGTTCTCGAGTTATGAGGAAATTTGTATTTCATTTGTGTAGAAGCCCCCCCTCTTAAAGTGGCGAGGGGTCCTAATTCACCATAGAAAATGTTCTTGCCCTCGAAAACTTTCACATGATAAATTTGGTACCATTTGCTTGATTAGTTCTCGAGATATGAGGAAACTTGTATGGAAGCCCCC
Organism: Sabethes cyaneus; assembly: GCF_943734655.1. Taxonomy (NCBI): domain Eukaryota; kingdom Metazoa; phylum Arthropoda; class Insecta; order Diptera; family Culicidae; genus Sabethes; species Sabethes cyaneus. The sequence continues at coordinate 224,882,343 of NC_071355.1, forward strand.
CGCCCCTCTTAAAGGGGAGAGGAGTTGTAATTCCTCTTATAAAGAGGGGAGGGGTCTCAATTTACCATAGAATGAATTCTTGTCACCGAAAACACCCACATGCCAAATTTTGTTCTATTTGCTTGATTCGTTCTCGAGTTATGCAGAAATTTGTGTTTCATTTGTATGGGAGCCCCCCCCCTCTTAGTGGTGGAGGGGTCTCTTACCATCACTAAAACCTTTCCTGGCCCCAAAAACCTGTACATGCAAATTTTCACGCCGATTGGTTCAGTAGTTTTCGATTCTATGAGGAACATACGGACAGACAGACAGAAATCCTTTTTTACCTTTGTTATACTATAACAAAGGTTTAGGAATCGGTCGAAAAACACGAAATTGATCCGAGGCCCGGAGGGCCGAGCCACATATACCATTCGACAGGGTTCGACGAACTGAGCAATGTCTGTGTGTGTGTGTGTGTGTATGTGTGTATGTATGTGCGGGGCGCAACTTTTCTATCGCCTGTTTCTCGGAGATGGCTGAACGGATTTGTTCGCTATTACTTTTGTTTGAAAGGTATTAGTGCCTAGTATATCACTATTGAATTTTTTCGTGGTCCGACTTTTCGTTTGAAAGTTATAAGCAAAAATGTGAAAATTACGTGACACGATTTTCTCCGGAACCAAATGACCGATTTCAACGATCTTAGTATCGAATGAAAGCTCTTGTTTAGGCTAAATTTTTCGGATAAATTTTATTGAAAACAAACAAGTAGTTTAAAAGTTATGCTTAAAAAACCTGTTTTGACAAGGTAATAATTATCGCCTGTTTCTTAGAGATGGCTAAACCGATTTAGACGCTATTAGTCTCATTTGATAGGTAACATAGCCATATAGATCACTATTGATTTGTTTTTTGATTGGACGTTTAATTTGAAAGTTATGAGCAATTGAATACAACACATTAAAATTTACAATAATTTAAAACGATTTCATCTAAGTTAATTTATCTAGTTTAAATTATTTTGGCATCAAATTAGAGGTTTTAATGCTAAAAATATATCTGCAAAATTTCAGAAGAATTGGTTTTGCCGATCAAAAGATATTAACCCTCCAACACTCGCGCCAACTTTTGTAATACGGTCACTCGCGCGCACAATGGCCCAAACCCAAAACGATATGCCTACTAGAGTTTTGACTGGGAAAACTTGGTTTTAGGTTTATGGAACCTTCGGAAGAGTTTCTTGAAATTGAAAGCTTTATCGTCTGGTAGAATTTAAATTTTGATTATTCCCCCTAAAAGTGAAATAAAAAAAATATTTTTCTTGAGTTTCAATATCACACATTGATGTGTCCTGCAAAGTTTTAGAACATGTTATTACAAGAAATTTTGTTGAATACAAAACCTTCTGTCTATTCAGCGAAGATAGGAAAATCTTATTTATTGTATATGAATTTGTAAAATCAGTATTTTCTATTTTAGCTCTTTTTATAATTGTTGTATAACTTTTTCATGTATTACAAAATTGTACAAATAGTAAAAATGCACTACTTTGCTGCATATAGTATACCTCTACGTTTATTTGTTTAGGTACTGTAGAACTATGATTATAAAAAATACCCTAATTTTGATCCCGAATTACCCAACTATCGACAGACGGATACATTTAAAACATTTTACATTTGCTGATAGTTTTGCTGCATACAGACACCATTTTTCCATATGAAGAAACGAGAGAAAATTCCAATTTGGGTCAATTGCGGTACACCTCACATGCTGATTGCTTCGTTTCTGTGATGTCAGTTTATGCTGATCTATTTTCCCAACAATTTAAAGTGTTAATACATTGAATAATTATGACATTTTGCTCATAACAAGGTAATTGAAGAATATACGTTAGTTAAACAGCGATTTGTAACTTTATAATAATATGGCATTCAAAAACCTACACGTGTTGTACAAATTGCAACAGCGTGAGTAACCGAAGGTTAACAAAAATTGATGAAATTTATTCAAGAAAACTTTATTGATGTTAATCAAAAAGAATGGCACTACAGAAATTTATGCGCAGTTCAAAAACCTATAAACTAGACTACTACGATTACTACGCAATGTATATGTTAAAGAATAATATTTCCTCTTACAACTTGCTTTTACTTGCACTTACTCAAATTAGTAACAACCAACTTTCCCTTACTCAGTAATTTCATGAAAAAATCAAAAAATCAATCAAAATTTACAAGTGCTGCTATTTTGTTCAAATTGTGTAAACCTGTTCAATTTCCAACAATTTTATGAAAACAAACGCACTACGCAACGTTAACCAATAGATGAATTATGTTCCGAAGACGTGTCGATTTCTATTTTAATAGCGAGTAAGACCGTATAACAAAGGTTCCTTTCGCCACTAGGTGGATTAAATCGGGTTTTATAGGTATAGACTAGCTGACCCGACAAACTTCGTATTGCCACAAATTAACCTGTGTTGTACATAAATCATGAATCTCGGATGATCTTTGTCACAATCTCGAGTTTTGCAAGCCCCCCAGTGGGCGGCGCTTCCGACGGCGGGTCACCGGCAACACTCGCGACCGTCTCGTCCTGAATGATCTAGTGTCACTATAAATAGTTTTCGTGGTCTTGTATTGAATAATGTTTTATGGAAGAGTCTCGAATTTCTCGAGTTCGATTTTGAGTTTCGCAAAAATTTCTGTTTTATTTGTATGAGAGTCCATATCCCCCTACCACAGGGGTGAGAGGTCTCTAACTATCGTAAAATAAATTCAAGACTCCAAAATCTCCCACATGCCAAATTTGGTTCCATTTGCTTGATCAGTTCTCAAGTTATAAGGAAATTTGAATTTCATTTGTATGGGAGCTCCCCTCTTAAAAGGGGAAGGGGTCGTAATTCACCATAGAAAAAATTTCTGCCATCTAAAACTCCCACATGCCAAATTTGGTTCCATTTGATTGATTAGTTCTCGAGATTAGAGGAAATTTGCATTTCATTTGTATGGAAGCCCACCCTCTTAAAGGGGAGATGGGCCATAACTCGCTTTCTAAAGAAGAGAGGGGTCTCAATTCACCATAGAAAAAAATCTTGCATCCAAAACCACTTACATGTCAAATTTGGTTCCATTTGCTTGATTAGTTCTCGAGTTATGAGGAAATTTGTTTTTCATTTGTATAGGAGCCCCCCCCCCCTTTCTTAAAGTGGGGAAATCCATAGAAAATATACCATAGAAAATATTCTTGCCTACAAAAACACCCACATGATAAATTTGGTACCATTTGCTTGATTAGTTCTAGAGTTATGAGGAAATTTGTATTTCGTTTGTATGAGAGCCCCCCCTCTTAAAAAGGTAAGGGGTCCTAATTCATCATAGAAAAAATGGTTGCCTCCAAAAACACCCACATGCCAAATATGGTTTCATTTGCTTGATTAGTTCTCGAATTATGAGGAAATTCGTATTTCATTTGTGTAGAAGCACCCCCTCTTAAAGTTGGGAGGGGTCCTAGTTCACCATAGAAAATATTTTTGCCTCCAGAAACCTCCACATGTCAAATTTGGTTCTATTTGCTTGATTAGTTCTCGAGTTATGAGGAAATTTGAATTTCATTTGTATAGGAGCCCCCCCTTCCTAAAGTGGGTAGGGGTCCCAGTTCATCATAGAAAAAATTTTTGTCTCCAAAAACACCCACATGTCAAATTTGGTTCCATTTGCTTGATTATTTCTCGAGTTATGAAGAAATTTGTATTTTGTTTGTATAGGAGCCCCCCCCTCTTAAAGTGGGGAGGGGTTTTAATTCACCATAGAAATTATTCATGCCCTAGAAAACTTTCACATGCCAAATTTGGTTCCATTTGCTTGGTTAATTCTCGAGTTATGAGGAAATTTGCATTTCATTTGTATAGGAGCCCCCCTTCCTAAAGTGGGGAGGGGTCCCAATTCATCATTGAAAAAAATTTTGTCTCCGAAAACACCCACATGCCAATTTTGTTCCATTTGCTTGATTAGTTCTCGAGTTATGAGAAAATTTGTGTTTCGTTTGTATAGGAGCCCCCCTCTTAAAGTGGGGAGGGGTCTTTATTCGCCATAGAAAATATTCTTGCCCTCGAAAACTTTCACATGCCAAATTTTGTTCCATTTGCTTGATTAGTTCTTCAGTTATGAGGAAATTTGTATTTCATGTGTATAGGATCCCCCCCTCCTAAAACGGGGAGAGGTCCCAATTCATCATAGAAAAAATTTTTGTCTCCAAAAACACCCACGTGCCAAATTTGGTTCCATTTGCTTAATTACTTCTCGAGTTATGAGGAAAATTGTGTTTCTTTGGTACAGGAGCCCCCCTCTTAAAGTGGGGAGGGGTCCTAAGTTACTATAGAAAATATTCTTGCCCTCGAGAACCTTCACATGCCAAATTTGGTTCCATTTGCTTGATTAGTTCTCGAGTTATGAAGAAATTTGTATTTCATTTGTATAGGAGCCCCCCCTCCTATAGTGGGGAGGGGTCCCAATGCATCATAGAAAAAAATTTTGTATCCAAAAACACATACATGCCAAATTTGGTTCCATTTGCTTGATTAGTTCTCGAGTTATGAGGAAATTTGTGTTTCATTTGTATAGGAGCCCCCCTCTTAAAGTGGGGAGGGGTCCTAATTTACTATAGAAAATATTCTTGCCCTCGAGAACCTTCACATGCCAAATTTGGTTCCATTTGCTTGATTAGTTCTCGAGTTATGAGGAAATTTGTATGGAAGCTCCCCCCCCCCCCTCTTAAAGGGGAGAGGAGTTATAATTCCCCTAGTAAAGAGGGGAGGGGTCTCAATTTACCATAGAATAAATTCTTGTCACCGAAAACACACACATGCCAAATTTTGTTCTATTTGCTTGTTTAGTTCTCGAGTTATGCAAAAATTTGTGTTTCATTTGTATGGGAGCCGGCCCTTTTAGTGGGGGAGGGGTCTCTAACCATCACTAAAACCTTTCCTGGCCCCAGAAACCTGTACATGCAAATTTTCACGCCGATTCGTTCAGTAGTTTTCGATTCTATAAGGAACATACGGACAGACAGACAGAAATCCTTTTTTATAGGTATAGATTATTTTTGTTTGTTTTTAGTTTTGTGATATTTTCAACAAATATCAACCTGATATTTCCCAAAGTTTGTGCTAAATTTCTCATAATTATAGTTGAGTTTTGTCCTATTATGTTCAAATTTTGTTTCAACTCTGTGTTAATTTTGACCCGATTTCCTTTTAATTTTGTCCTGATACTGTCATATTTTATCATAATTTTATTTTGATTTTGTTCTAAATTTAACCCGATTTAATCTTATTCTGTTCTAATTTTTTCTAGTTTTGATGCTACATTCTTTTAATTTTGTCTTATGGGAAGTTTGTTATGGTTTTAGAATTGTAATATGTTCAAACTGTCCTAATTTGGCAAAAATATTGTCTTATTATAATAACCCATATCTAGTTATTGAGCTTTAACGATCAATAGTCAATATTTTCCAATGTTGTTCAGAGTTTCTCTTAATTTCTTCTTCATTTTGTCCAGGTTTGTCCCAAATATTCTAATTTGGCCTCTCTGCTGGACTAAATTTTATATTTTGTCGCCGCAATTCGTTTAAGTTTTTACTCATTTTGAAGATAATTTAATTAGAGAAAAAGGGATTCTATAGGATAGATTTTTTTTAATCTGTGCTGGTTTTCTCTTGATAGTAACCCAATTTTGTCTTAATTTTCCCCAATTTTGTCACATTTCGTTCAAATTCTTCCACATTTGACCCGATTTGGTATTAATGCGTCCTGATTTTATTTAAGTTTAGACCTATTTTAGTAAAAACTCACATAAAGCTGTGTAAAACTTTGTCTAATTAACTTTGTTCTAAGTTTATCCCAGTTTGTCCCGACTTAGTCCTAATTTCATTCGTAAATGTTTACAGTTTGCTCAAATTATCCTTTTTGTTTGTTTATCCAATGTATTGTATGTAATCTTATTTACAGTTTGGGTCATTCGTGACTTCTGCATGGTTGGTTGGGATTTAAACCCCAATTCCGCGGTGTGAGAGGAGTGAATACTATTCGCTGCACCGTGATTGACCTCGATAATTTCACCCGTATCTGATTATTTTCCTTTTAATTTTGCCTTATTTTTCTCACAACATGGTTCAAAATGTGAAATAATTTTTTTCTAATTATAGCCCAATTATGTCTTAATTTGCTCCTATTTTGGCCAAGTAGTTCCAAGTCTGTCTCAATTTTGATACGATTTTGTTTTAATTTCATCCAAATTCTGGTCATGTTTTGCTCTAATTTTGTTTTCATTTAATTCCAATTATTTCCGCAGATTTCGGTCGCAGTTCAGCTCTAATGTTGTGCCCGGTTTTCTAAGGATTTTGTCCTTTTTATGTTGTACTTTGTCTTTATTATTATAATTTGTGCAATGTATTTAGTTCTACTAATTTTTCACACTGCAATATCTATGAAATTCTCTCCTAATTTTGTTTTTCTTGAGTCACTTTAATAGCTTGGGTCATTCGAGACTCTCCCGGGGTTGGGTCTTAATCAGAGTCTCCACTATACCGGGATGAATTTTGTCTTTCAAATTTTATCTTGACTTTATTCCAAGATTGTCTTAATTCAAGACCGAAATCATCCTAATTTAATCCGTATGTTATCCCACTAATTCTAGTTCTAAATAAGTTGCCGCAACTAAAAGTTTTACTCAGATTAGAATCATAGTATAGGTTGATTTATGTATTTTGGACGCTATTTTGGACATTTCCATTTCATTTTGCAGTAGATGTTCAAAATAGAGCACGCGTAACGCCTTCCGAAATACATAAGTCATCCTATGCTATAACACGCGTCGCGTCTGAATTTAGACTTTTCGAGATTATCCTTTTTTATGATGAAAAATCATTCAAATATCTACCAGTAAATTATTCAAATACCAAATACCAGCAAATTGGCAAGAGATATTTATCCTTCAGTTTAGTTTTTTTAAGTTTGGTATAAATAGATTACAGAAAAATGGTGAAAAGAGATTTTCCATGGGTACTCCCTTGGTTTGCTTGCAAAAATTACCTTGAATTGAAAAATAATTTAGCACAAGCAAAATATTTTTAAATTTATAAACATAAGAATTAACATTTCCAAGTGTTCTTGCTACATTTGGGGCGAAGCCTAAATTTTTTTGTAAATTTTTAGTACCGGGCACTCACGGCTTTACGGATTTCCGGAGACTTTGGCTCTTGGCTGGCCGATCATTATTTGTGCCTATCGTAGTTAAAACATCGAAATTGGCAAATGGATTTTAAATTACACCACGCCATCAGAAGCTCCAATTGTGTTGTTATGAGTGATTGTTTACCAACGTTGAGTTGAGCTGCTAATTTTTCATGCCCAATTCAATTGAATTCCCATTTAAGAAATGTGTGTTTTGAATCATTCATCTATTCATGCTGCTAAATCGAATCAAGTACCTGGGGCTTGAACTGTCCATCATTTCACACAGGATAGAGATAACGTCGGTTGCTTACCTGTAAATAGAAGCGAAAGACTTAGTATTAGCAATAAATCCCAACGCCGGCTAACAAACTCAGCAGCAGAAGGGGTGGTTTGATTTATGGTCAGGATGAATGGAAATCATTACTTCACCGTGAAAGTAGCTCTTCGAATGGCTGAATAAATGGTTTCTGGTGCTTCGTTTGCTCCAGTTCCCGAGAGTGAAACGAATGACATCCTAGACGCGCGGGCATTCTAAAAATTCAGCCTTTCGATTTTCTCAACCTATCACCGGCTTCGTTCTCTCAAGGATGCTTTCCGGAGGATTGATTACCTCTTTTGGCATATTTTCCACGGCGATGAACATTTTTCCAATTTCCCCCCGTGCCGTGATCTAAGCAGCAGAGCAGCAGCAGCAGCTGGGGAAGAAAATACGCACATGCTTCGATGATAAACAGTTGGCTGGCAGCTTCATGGGAACACACCCGTTAGCAGTTACCTTCAAAATCTTTCATATTTCCAACGTTTGATCGAGAGGAAAATTTACGATGATACACTACACGTCTTATTGCTTTTCGCTATCCGCCGCCAAGCAACGATTCTTGTTTTTTTTTTTGCTTTCCACCAAGCTTAGCGACCTTGGCGAACAGATCCCACCGTGAACTATAGATCCTCGATGTTGTGGAACTGTTGGATTAAATTCTTATCAAGTGTCTCGTCGTGGCACTCGACAGCAAAGCACGTAAATCGATCCGACCGACGACGACGACGACGCGTTGCAGACAGCGCGATACGTGCTGCGGTGGGAATGTTCGTTCAATTATATAACGATTCCGGGCTACAGATGGGTGACAGCACGATAAAAATTCAAAACCACGCAAGCCTTTTTTGTCATTTAGGATGAGAAATCATAACAAGGTAAAAAATGGGAAATCTCGTTGTAGCTTCCAGAATACGAAATCAATAACTGCCGATGAAATTACATCAGCAAGACATCTGTTAAATTGTTTAATTGTTCTCACACTCAGCTGTAAAATTATGGATAATAATGTCTGATTGTGATGTACGTTCAAGCTATAACTCCAACTGAAAACTACATTTGCCAGAACGAACTTCATTTGAATTTAAATTATCCTTACTCAATTTCATCAGCGTAATTGAAATGCGAAATAGATATCCTAAATCATGCTCACGATCTCACTCACACTCACCGGCAGCAGGCAGGATGTTCATCGAACGGTTATGGAATGCCCCGGCGCCACTTACGGAGACCCTCGTGGCTCAACAAGCTGCACTAATTATGCTGCAAATGCATATTTGATACGGCGCACGAGATTAGCAGCATGTCGCGGCAGCAGGCAGAAGCAGGCAGCACGGTCGGTCGGTAGTGTGACAGGAAATGAATTCCTATCACTCTTCGTATCCGTTTTCCTGCTCCTGCGAATGGGCCCCGCCGCGCCCCGTCCACACGATGGGCCACGAGAGACCGATGATGTTGGTCCGGCGCGTAGAGTTGTTCGTCACCGAGTCTAATCTAATGATATCCGCTAAAATAAATCTTCCCGGTCCCGGCCTCGGCCCGCTGCTGCTCGTGGCAGATTGCGCTAACGAACCGGATTGGATCTGACACCATCCCGGTTCCTGGTTGCGAAGATACGACAACGCGACTGCCACCCAAGTCGGCGACGCTGCGCCGGGCTATTTAGTAGTAGCATTGGGTAGCAACGTGTTACGGGCAGCGGGCGGCAAATCTAACGCTCGAAATTCCATTAAGATTGAAGATTCTCGATACGCACACCACCACCGGCGCACCGGCCAGCAGCTGAGAATCGTCCTAACCAGGCGCACCGTATCGCGCCGCCCACCACCAGATCAGATCAGGTGGTGCGCCGTACGATAAACAAGCGTTTAGCAGCTGGAAGCGCAATATGAAACACTTGGGAATCTAATGATAGACTGACCCCGGAACCAGGAGATAAGCACGCGGTTGAAGATATTAAATGTAACGTGTTGGAGGTTTGTTAAATCACGGTTGGTTAAGCTAGTAAACGCTCGTTGATGGAAAGTGAATTGCATCTGCAAGACGCATTTACAGTAGATAGGATTATGCGGTTAGAAAGTGGATAATTTGGTTTGGCAAAATGACGAGTTGCAGCTGGAAGTTGGAAGGGTGTAGTTGTCATTCTAATTTGGGGTATAATTATACGTTGACTTCGAGCTACCTTGAACTTGAAGTTAATCGTTGCAGTTTTAAGTACATTTCTAAAGTTCAAAAAAAGCAAAGCCGACAGACTTTGCAGTCGCTCAACCGAGATTCGAATATACGACGACTGGCTTTGTTAGACCAGAATCATAACTCGAAGCTAACTGGGTGACTCACTATCGTTTAATTTTATAATTTATGTATTTTGAATTGATTTTTATATAATAATAATACATTCAACAGATATTTATTAGCTTCAAAACGAAACATCCAAGTATTCGCAAAAGCGGTGCGATAAGCAACCCAAAGCGATTCAAAAATCCTATGCCTTTCAGATCTGTAAAACTCCGCCTGCTGGAATCTATTTATCCTAACATCAATCATCCCAATCGATGATTTAAATAACTATAGTATGATAAAAAGGTTGACGTAATCAAATCCTTTTCTTCAGCAACATGCCATGTTCCTTTGCACAGGCATAGGTCAATCTCTTCTTCGCTAGACAGTACCTCTAGCAGCAGATATCACGATCCTATCTTCGACTGTCAATAAAGACGGCCTGTTATCTTCGGCCCGCTTAGGTATGGCATGTGCCTTCCAACCAAGGTATATTTTCGCACACTGACTGTATTATTATTGATACATCGTTCGAACGGGAGAGAACAACAACAACAAGGCAAATTCCGTCGCTTCTTGCTGGAAAGATTCAATAGGAAAATCTTGTTTGCCACTCGAACGACGACAGCGGAAGTCTGCCGTTCGGTCAAAGCTTCCAGTAGAACGCCCACCATCAATCACCGTTGGGAATTTCTCAAAGAGAAATCGCCCTACATAATGCTATCATATTTTTTCCCAACACTAACTCCTTCCCGTTGTAGACAAGATAGAGAATGAATGAATGGAAAGAGTATTAGCGCTGATTTTCCCGAACAAACCGATGCATATGGAGGCTATTTACCTAACGCTTCCCTGGCCTTAGGCTTGGCCAGAGCTAAGGAATTCAAGGGAACATAAATCATACTGTGCTAGGCACCGGCGAGTTTGTCGAAAAAAGTGGTAGATTTCGTGCATGCTCAAGAAAATTATGAGCAATGGTGTGGTGTGCATTTCAATGTTCCGTAAGCTTCTGGCCGTGCTCAAGTGTAAAATACACGTCGCACTGGAAAAAAAATCACATTTCATTCCCAAACAGATGCACAGCGTACATGGCCATAAGTTGACGTCGAAGTTTGTACTTCCGGGGAAAACAGTTATGCACTCCCACAGCAGAGAAATGCACATCACACCAGAAAGTAGTAAATATAGTGACATTTCGAAGCAATTTGCGCGCGGGCTCTTGCGACTGTGTGCAGCTCGTCTTTCTCCGAATACGGCACTCCGACACGAATTACACCCCTAGGAGCAGAAAATGCACAAATTACAATTCAAATCCCATACACACCCACACACGGGCACATATATGCTCGTTGTACAAAACTCACGCAAGCAGGAAAGCTTTCCTTTTTCCCAGACAGACAGGCAGGCAGGCAGACGAACAAACAAACACGTTCAAATTGCATTCATCGGCAAAAGAGCAGCAGTAGCAGCAACAGCAACAGCACCATTTCCATGCCGCTCGCTCCTTCAGTAAATAACATCCATCTGACACTTAATTATCTTTTTAATGGTTTTCTTTTCCGCTGGCTGGCTGGCTGGCTGCCTTGGCTTGGCTGGAGTGCGGGTAACGCCGTTCCACTCATGTCCTGAAGGGTTTCCATCTTGGGTCAAACGCATCGAAACGATTGCAAATGCAGCGACGGTCGAAGTAATCCGAACAGACGCAATAATTGACTTCGATATTTGTACCGATATTGTATGGGATTTCTGCTGATTTGATTGGAATATCGTGCGTCTCCATCAATTGGTACAATGTATGTAAATGGAGAAGCGTGGTAGTTCATACCGATATCATCTATCAATTGCTTTTCGAATCGAATCAAAATATTTCCGACCGACGCTGTAACAATATTGCAAAAAGCTCTCTCGTCTGAGAAACCCTGCTAGTCGCTGGATGGCACAAGTATATTTACGCAAAAGCACCGAAACAGGAAATTACCCAGCTATGTGACACATTCCTTCGTATTGCCCTCCTCTAACCAGCAACGAGCTGTTAGCGGAAGTGGTGGACAGTTTGACAGGAATAATTGCCAATATAGCGGAGGCAAATTGGAAAGATGTACCTACCAGACTGTAAGAAGACTACTTTCTTACTGCTGCCAGAGCAGAACTCTTGGCAGGTCCGCTTGGCAGCGGAAAAGATTGCATTTCGCGTAGTCAAGTGCATGTCACACTAACTAATTTTCTCTAAAAGTCTATAAAAAACAACTCGTTTTTTAAACCCGCTAAAATCCATTCTTGACAGGAATCATTCTGGATTCAGTGTCGATTTACAAATTACTGACAGTAAAAATAAGTGGAAAGATCATAAAAACTCACAAACCAAGCCCATTAAGTTTATGGCCAAGCTTTCAGTACTTCTCTCATCATTGTTATCAACTCTCAACGTAATCAAGATGCGTGCAATTAAACACGGTGTGTACATAAATGCTTATTTTTATTCATTAACTCTGATATTAATTGATATTTTATTCCGCCTGTCTCTATCTCTAGCTGTTTCTGTGTTGTAAACGGCGCATTGCTCGAGAAGTATTTCAATGGCTTGGATGGAATGCTGCCGCATCCATAAAAATTTTATTTCCGGAAAAAATACATAAAAATCCTTTTCACTCATGGTACCTATTTGACTACTCATGACTGTGTAATTGCCAGACTATCAAGGGGATAAATTCTACATTCAACATTGACTCAAATGAGGATTTTTCTGTTATTAAAAGTTTTACAACAAGCTTTATTGAAAATTATTAAATTATTGAATCGATTTTTCTCTTTAGTGGGTTAAAATCTCAACCAATACAATAAGGCTTCTTCAACAGTTGTAATTTTTCGCATAGTTTTCCATAGCTTGCAGAGGACGGCTCACAGACTTTTTCCCAGTAGGGAAAAATTTCAAATTTTATTTGTCTGGTTCGCGCGTACCATGCCTCGTAACTGCAGCAACATTTTTTATATGGACATAGTCGATGATATGTTCGAAAAAAGCGCCCAAAATTTGGTGAGAAATATTGACAAACAAAAGAGCTACGAGCATTTTAGGGATTTTTGCGGCGAAAACGTAGACTGACCGCCCACATCCCCTTCAACCTGTGCCTAAGTGATGTTTTAACGCGATTATTACAATAGATCAACTAGACTGGTCGCAGTAATGAGTCCACACATAAAAAAACGCGATTGGTTATTGCTCGGGTACAGGTAAGACTGCCATAACTAATTATTGACGTGATAATGGCGGAGTTAATGTTGTGACCACGCCCAAATGCTTCACTTCACACTTCGATTCGATCTATCTTTACATCCTGGAATTTTTTTCTGTTTCACTTGCCTCTGACTCTGTCGCGGTCCAATGTAAACTATTTTTATTAAAGGTGGAGAAATGTTTGGTAGAACGAACAATGATAGACTGGATAAAACTGCGAAACTTCGATATGGGGCCAAACATATATTGCGTAGTTCAGTTGCTGAATGGGACTCTAACCCACACTCTCTCGTTTTGCGCACAAGTGTTTTAACAGTTAAACTACCAGCACACCCTATTGTAGATAGTCTCACATCTAGTTTCGATCATTCCAATCTAACCATTCGCACGACACTGAGGAAGCCTGCTAGTCGTGGGCGAAATATGTATCTGTCAAGAGTAAAATATACGTAGTAGAATTCAATTGGATAAGATTTTTTTTTATTTTATTTTTATTTAATTTCCAGATATAGGAAGTGTGTAATGCTATACAGGGGAATGATAGAATTGAGAGAAGAAACAAAAGTAGGTATTAGACTACCTAACATAACAGGCGACAGTAGTTTAGTGGATAAAGCTACCGAGTACCAACCGAAAAAACGTGGCGTGGGTGCGAGCCCCACCTGCTAATGCACAATTCGATATACTTTTGGTTTATATCGAAATTTTCTAGTTCATCCCATTAATCATTCTTCGCATCAGGCACTTACTCCTTTTCCAAATCAGAAGCAGGAGTTGACGGAAGGGGTTGTTTTGAAAAAACGACGATAGGCTTGGTTGTTGAAACTACCGCAGCGTAACTTTAATCGAGGCCACCTACAAATTGCTCGCTCGGATATCTACGTCGTCTCTCTCCTAAACTTCGCTTCTCCTCCTCTAGCGGCATAAATCCGGGATAGCACTGTATTACGTATTCTTCGCCAATTCGTTAAGCGTTTCGACCTTCACAATTTTGCCGCCTCTCTTTCTACCTAGCTAGCACCAAATCGTACATTAACGTATGCAAATGATTGTAAATAACTCTTAGCAAATTCGGAATCGAAACTTAGGCTTAATAAAGTGCGCCCATGCGATATTTTCAATCGTATATAATGATAATAACTGACACAAATACGATTTTCAGTACAGAATTGTATAGCAATACGGAGCGAGTCGCGCTTAATCGGATATTATCGTAAATAAATACTTACATAGAAGTAACGCGTTAAACTATTCCTTATCACGTATATCACCTTCAAAATAGTGCGTATATGCCAGTTTTGCGCATCAAATACGATTTATTAGCATGCATATCTGTACGTGCGGCCAAGTATCCACGAGCGCGGAATTAGTTGACCACGATCCTGGAGAGGAGAAAACGCCAGAAGGAAAACAGAGATCGTGAGGAGCTGGAACAACTGTTCCAGGGTAATAACACCCCAAGTAGCACACATTCGGTCCGTTTAGTTGAAGCAACCGAATTACGGCTGAAATTAGTCGTAATTCGGTTACCACAACTACTTTGTAACAACCGTGCTAGTAGGGACGCGCAAGTTTTACGAGAAGGTGAACCAAACTCGTACGGGCTGCACATCTAAACCTGACATTTGTAGGGACGAGGGAGGGGATCTAATTACAAACGAGCGCGAGGTGGTCGACACGTGGAAGAAGTATTTCGATGAGCACCTCAACGGCGATATAGCAGCAGGAGACACAACGGGAGTTAAATTCGTCAGCTGAAGAATAATAGAGCCGTCGGAAAGGACAGACTCCCTGCAGAGAGCTCTACAAAAATGGTTGAGAACCGTTAGCAACGGCACTTCATTGGATAATTTCTAAGATTTGGGAGCAGGAGAAACTACCGGAGGAGTGGATGGAAGGTGTAGTCTATCTCATCTACAAAAAGGGCGACCGGATAGATTGCTGTAACTACCGTGACATCACGTTGCTCAACGCCGCCTACACAGTGCTCTCCCACATTTTGTTGCGTCGACTACCCTCAATAGCAACATAATTCGTAGGGCAGTATCAGGCGGACTTTATGGGGGCCCTTGCTACTACGGATCAAATTTTTACTATCCGATAATTCCTTCAGAAATGTCAGGAGTACAACGTGCCCACGCATCATATTTACGTGGATTTCAGAGCAGCATACGATACAGTTAAACGCGAACAGCTATGGCAGATAATGCACGAGTACCGTTTTCCGAACAAACTGACGCGGCTGAACTCTGGAGCGAGTGATGTGCTACGTGTGCGTTTCGGGGACACTCTCGAGTCCTTTCGAATCGCGCAGAAGGTTACTGCAAGGGGATGGACTGTCCTGTATGTTATTCAATATCGCTATCGAAGGTGTGATCCGGCGAGCGAACATCGAAACTAGAGGAACGATCTTCAGCAAGAGTAGCCAGCTTCTAGCCTTCGCAGACGACCTCGACATCATTACTAGAAACCTTGGGACGGCAGGAAGAGGTTCCAGAGAAAACAATGTTTGCTTCCAGTGACAGTGACTATTGACGGCGTTGAACTGGAAGTGGTTGATGAGTTCGTATATTTGGGATCTCTGGTCACCGCTGACAGTAACATAATTAAGGAGATTCAACGATACATTCAAGCTGCAAGTCCAGCCTACTTCTCCTTCCGCAAAACGCTTCGATCAAATAGCATTTGCCGCCGCACAAGCTGATGATGTACAAAACGCTCACCAGACCAGTAGTCCTCTACGAACTTGAGACAACAACTTTGAACGAAAGACTTATTTGAACGTATTTGGCCGTATTTGAACGAAAGATGTTCCGGACTAGTTTTGACGGAGTACAAACGGAAAGCGGAGAGTGGAGGCATATGAACCACGAGTTGCGAACACTACTTGGAGAGATTGCCATCGTTTACACGGCGAAAGTGGAAAACTTATTTCGCCTACGACTTGCAGGCTTCCTCAGTGTCTGTTTTTGAACTAAATTAGCCAAAGCAATTTTACAGTTTTTATAGGAGATATGGGTACGAGATCTATGTGTGGGTACACTGACCAAGACACTGCCTTGAGGAACCCCGGACGAAATCTGCAACGGAGTAGAACATGCCCCGTCAACTCTCACCGTTGAGCTACGCCTCGTCAAATACGACAGAACTAATTGTGTCAGCCATTCACGAAGAGCCCTTCTTCTAAACGTGTCAATCGCTAGAGTGTGTGAAACTTTGTCAAAAGCCTTGGGAAAATCAATTTATTGTTCGACTTTATCCACAAGAGTCGATATAGCAAAGCTTAGCAAATTTGTAGTGGTCTACAGCCTTTTCATGTAACCGTGTTGATCTGCAGAAATTATGGATTTGACAGAGTGGTAGAGCGAATTGTGCACCATATTTTCAAGGACCTGCTAAGGATGGAGATCTCACGATAGTTCTTTGTATCCAACGAGGCAAAACCAGATTTATAAATCGGCGTGCTTGAATGCAATCGGAACCTTTTGATCCATCGATGGATGCAACTTCAGTAGAATATCATGTGCAGGGAAATTTATACGGAGAATGTTCGCCTCATAACGCGGAATACTGCTCAGGTACGTTTTAGATAAAGGTGGTGAATTATTACCAGACACACTTTGAAAGAAAGACGGAAACATATTCGCGGATTCGCAGTAAATTTTTGTTTGGCATCTAGTCCTTTGTAGCGTATCTTTTAAGGTGTATCTTTCATTGCGTGTCGGTCCTTAACGTAGTTCCAGAATCGCTTTCGATCTATTCTTAAGTCACTTTAAGTCACTTTTCAAGTCTAATTCCAATGATAAATTCACAATTTGAAGTCCAATAAACTTGGACATTTTAAAGTCCAATATAAGTTACATTTTAAGTCCAATTTCAAACATTCCTTGATTACTATCTGCGACACTAATGTCAAGTGTGATGAATTGGAAAGTTGGGAGATTACGGTAGGCCGACCTCGTCGCAAGGATGCCGGACGACTGTGTAGTGAAATGAAATTATGGCGTTCACAACAAACATAATAGGTGACGGAAAAGGGACCTACAATGTTCCATTGCAAGTCCAGTTTTAGGCCTTATTTCATGTCTGAGTGCATGTTCCATTTCAAGTCCCATTTCTTGTCCAGTCCTATTTCAATTATTTCAATTTTAGGTTGAACCTATCTCATATCTATTCCATATCTCATTTCAAGTCGAATTCGAACTCGAAAATCACAAATTCAAGCACATTTTCAACCATGTGCATGTCCAATGCCAAGTCTAATTACATGTCCAACGGCAAGTACAATTTCAAGTCCAATTTTAAGGACTACTTTAAGGCCTATACCTGTACCTGTAAAAATAAAGTAAATCAAGTACAAATTAGTTCAAATTCAAGTCCATATTAATATCTAATTTCAGGACTAACATAATTACCATTTCAATTAATATGCCAAATCCAACTTCAAGCCCAATTTTATGTCTAATTTCATGTCCAATTTCATGTCCAATTTAAAGTCATATTTGAACTTCAATTTTTAATCCAGTTTCAAGTCCAATTCTAAGTTCAATTTAAAGTAAAGTAAATCTGAATTTGTCGTAATTCAGGTTCGATCACGGGTTTCAATGCCGCCTTTAAAGTGCTATCCCAAATCATTTTCCGCCGTCTATCACCAATTGCGAAAAGATTTGTGGAAATGGATCAAACCGGCTTCGTTGAAGAACAGTTGCAAAAGGGCCTCGATTACACAATTCCCACCTGAGCCGGCAAACACGTGCGGTCGCACAGAGCCTCGCTCTTCAGAGAAGCCTCGCGCTTCAGGGGAGCCTCACGCATGGTGATGATTAGAGAAAAAAGTTAAAAATATTCTAGCGGACAATCTCTGGCTGCATACAACAAAATTGACTGTTCAGAAATATTTGCATGATTTCCACATCTCGATTTTCAGAGTGTAAAGTGTTAAGAAAAAATCGATGAAATTAGGCCTCGCTGCTTTGGAATGGGTCATTACATAATAGGCCGTATGAATAAAACAGTTTACTTTGCTTTTCTCTTTAAATCGCATGGGAGCATTTGCTCTAACTCTTTTATTCATACGGCCTAATGTGTCAAACGACTCGGCTCAGCTTGCACGCCAATTTTTTACGGAGGCTTCAATCAAATAGGCACTTAGCTCTTTTGAACCAATGAAATCTCCAAGTCCAGATGGTATTTTACCTATTTTTTACAGAAAATGGACGACGTTATAATAGGTCGTATGAATTAAAGAGTTTGCTTTGTTTTTTCTAGGTAAAACTTATGGGAGAAGTAATGAATTTTTTTTTATTCATATGACCTAATGTCCGAGCTCATCAACCTGTTTCGAATCAGTTGCGCCTTGGGATATATTCCGGAAAGTTGGCGGAAAATAGAGGTGGTTTTCGTACTTCAGGCAGATAAAAAAAAGAAAACCATGCCTAAGGCTTTCAGACTAATAAGTCTGACAATGATGGAAAAAATCACAGATAGCTTTATCTGCAGCGATTAAAAACTCGCTGCAGATAAAGCTATCTGTGATTTTTCCCTCCGTTGCATAAAAATTCACATACTTTCCAAAATGCCAAAAGTGACGTTAATTGAGAAACCACTCAAATATCAGAAGGCGGTATTTTGTGTTTTTCTTGATATTGAAGGAGCCTTCGATTACACATCCTTCATTTCAATCATTAACGATTTCTTTCAAAACGGAATTGAACACACTATAATGAGCTACATTCAAGCAATACTTCCGAGTAAAGAAATTACAGCGTCATTGGGAGATACGTCAGTCACGATTTTAGTGATCAAAGGATGTACACAAGGAGTTTTCTCCCCCTTGCTTTGAATACTGGTGACCGTCGCTCTCATTCACAAGATAATGCAGCTTGGTTTTGAGCCGTTTATTGCTTAGGCCGTCGACGTAGAACTTATTATCAGAGTAAAGTTTGACGCAGTACTGTTAAGGTTCTTTCTAGGAGCTCTAAACACCATCGTGTTATGATACTTATAACGGACTTTATAAAAACCACATAGAAACAGTTGTTAACTCCACGCAATAATTCTCGATAAAAAACCTAACTGGGCCTAGACTATGCTGTTAAGCAAGCATCCCGTTGGAATCAAATACAGAGTTGTACAGTTATACAATTTACAGTACAGTTATACAGTTATACAGTTATACAGTACTAAACAGTTATACAATTTATTTATCTAAATTCTACAGTAGCTATAAAACTACTCAACTTAACTTGTAGTGAACTACGTTCGATTACGGGAGTCCTAACTGCACATTGTCCCGCTCTTTTCATTTAAAGAATATCGGATGACACCGAAACCTGCTACTTTTGTAACTCTGAACTTGAAAGTTCGGCGCATTTGCTGTGCAACTACGGGGCTCTAGCGTTATCTAGGCCTAACTTTGTCAAAAGTGTCGTTTCTTTTCTAGAACCCAAATCTCAAATTAATTGATTTTATTAACCATATAGCACCGAATTTTGGCACAAGATTACAATCCAATGCCCTAGTGTCATACAAAAAACCTCGCTGCTTAAACTGCACAGGGCGTTATAACGCTGGCCCTAATTCCCACACACCATATTTGTTCGTTTACTCCGAAACCGCATATGATACCATCGACCGAAAGAAGCAATGGAAAATCATGGATGAGAAAAGCTTCCCCAGAAAGCTCATCAAAACTGGATCAATCTATTATCAACGAATTATCAACGAAAGTCGTGCTTACTATGGGCTTCACAAGCAATTGCGTTGCGGTCGAGCAGTCTAAGCCCCCGTATAAAGTGCACCCTGTACAAGACGCTTTTTTGGACCGGTTATTATCCACGGGCATGAAACATGACCAATACTGAAGACCTGCGAGCGCTCGGAGCTTTCGAAAGGCGATTGCTCAGAACGATCTTCGGTGTCGTACAGGAGAATGGAGCCTCTATGCTCCGACGAGGAGGATAAACCATGAACTCGAACAGCTCTATGGCGAACCCAAATTTTTCCACACCCAAAAAGGCTAATTTTAGTCTTGTCACGCATGGAGATTGTGCAAAAATTTAGGTCTACAATTCCGCATTTTACAGCATTTGTACAGTTTGGTTAAATTATGCAAAGTAAATTTATTCAACAATTTGCCGGTAAAAAAGCGTGCTCGGAAAAATTAAATAAAAAAAGTTAACCGGAAAAGTTTGATGCTACATACAATGACCGCTATAGTCTAGCAAACGCGCTGCAGCTACAATCTATATTTTAGAGAGGTTCCGGTCTTAAAATGTCGAAAAGTTGCAAACAAATGTTTAATGAATACTGCAAGTTTTCTGCATGTATCCACACATTCGAGCTCGCATCGTATTTTCATTCGTCGACTTTTCAAATAAAAATCACCATTCTTGATTCATTCTAACGAACATACTGTTTTGCTTACCGTTCCCTCTGTGCCTCGCTAGCAGCTGGACCATAGTTTATATCACTCTACCAGGCCGGCCGCCGCGCACCGGCCGGTTGGTTGCCGTACGGTTCCAGTTCAGCTCGGTCAGCTTGCCGGCCAGTGATGATTTTTTTTGTTTCTCGTCCTGACGCTCGCCCGTTCGCACTACGGATTGTCAAAACTCATTCCGTTCGCCGTCGAAAGTCGGTCGGCCAGCCGGCAGGCAGGCAGTAGCAGCAGCAGCGGCAGCAGCAGCGGCAGCAGCAACAAGCAGGACAATGGCGTTTCCGGCACGTAATAATGTGTCACAGTCGATGGTTTGTTTGCTCGTTGCTACGTTCCTACGTACGAGTTGTTGACCGATTTTTGTTGTTCGGTTGCTGTGCAACTTAATGCATTGAGGGGAGCAAATATTCCATTTATAGTCCTTGGTATTCGACGTAAAGTTTAATTCTGCATGCCGGTGCTGGATTTTCATCGAATATATGCGCTTGGTGATGGCTCACTTGGTAGGTAATTAGGTAGCGTTATGTGGTGTTCGTTCGCTTTGGATTCATACGAATGTTTAACCCTCTAACAGGCAACATCGAAAAACGATGCGATCAAGCTAGTGACTAATTTTCATGAAAACACTCTCAAAAGGAGCTCAACTTTGGATTTTCCTGCAAAAATGACCTGGACGACCCCCAGGTACCTAACATAGATTATAAGTTTTTTCGTTTTTTACGTCCCATTTATATTTTGCAATCAAATCTTCTTGCTCAAGGTGTCCTTTTCCATCAAAAGTAAAAATGTTGCAACATTGAAGCCAAAATACCTGCCTAACCCGTTAAAGGGTAAATAATTAATTGATAGTGAAAGATTTTCACTCGAAATAATGAATGGGTTCTATTAATGATGGCCAATGCAGTAAAAATTATGCATTTTAAACATTATGTCAACAGCTATCGAGTTTATTTAATCCTACTTAATTAAATTTTCAAATTGTCAACATATTATTCAATGTACAATTTTGTTCCTTTCTGCTGACCAGCAGTCAAATTCTGCATACTTTGTGTGCGACTGCAAGTTTGGACCACAACCAATACATTCAATTTATTTGTTGTTACTTCATCAGGAACAGTAAACAGGCGACAGAAAACAATGACAATGGTTTTCCGATACAGTTCCGGTTTCGTTTGTGGTTTTCTCGAATGCGTACAAAGAACTTTATTCTTTATAAAGCCAGCATGATTTCTCCATCTTCCCGCATTTAGTTGAAATGATGATGACTGGACCTGTATTTTACGCAAATTAAATTGCTACAATGCTCAAGTCCAAAAAAACAAGTTCAAGGAACCAAAGAACGAAAAGGATTGTACTGGGGAATACCAGCTGATAAGCTACACTGTATCATTATGGCTAGCTTTTGTACTTTTGAAAGGATGTAATATTTTGTTGCAGCACTGCGCTGACGAAAAGCAGCCAAAGCTTCTAACAATTACCGGTGCCATTTTGTCATTTTTATTCTCCCAACTAAATCTTCCATAAGACTTTACGTAAACCGTACAGCACATAAACGCACCATAATACAAAGCATCTTCATAGTAACAGCTGCTTATTTTTTACCATAAATTCATCGCCGACCAGCAGCTAGTCGTAGGCCCATTCAGAATCCGCTTTATCCGCTCACGGGTTTCAATCTTTGCCATTCGGTCCCACGGGGCCCGTTAAGCCGTGTGCTCTTGGGGGCGTTGTTCAGAAGACAAGCCTTTCGGATTTGGGGTAATATAAAGACAGCGCAAAAAAAAAGAACCGGTTGGAAGGAACTAAAAAGGAAAATCCTCTGTTCCGGTTACCTTGGTACCTTGGTGAGTGGTGCTGCCTGCTCTCGAAAGGTTGAAAGCGAGCCAAGGTTCAGAAGGGGATTGCTATTTCGTCCTCTTCTTGCTGCTGTGCTGCTGGTCTGCTGTCTACCACCTACTTGCTTGGGCAATGGTTGCATTTTTTACGAGTGTTTTTTGCGAAGACACGCTTTTCACGACAATAGCGTGTTTAAATTGATTCAATTTGAGTGTCTTGTTATAAAGTATTGCAATTTTCGGCTTAACCAGCTGGAAATCTATAACTTCTCCTTTTCGAAAAATATTGGTTGTCATTGGGAATGAGGATATTTATGAAATGTTTTCTGTAGTATGCTTCAACACTTTATATTATAGAGGGGATCACAAGAACTAATTTCAAACGATTTTCCCTTTGTTTTTTTATCGACGGCTTTTCAAAACGTACTCAAAAATATAAGACTACTTAAAGTGCTTGTTTCAGAAATGAAATATGTTTAAGTCATGAAGAGTTTTGAACCTTTTTAGATAGAAACGTTTTTAGCGCTGCCATGTACGGAGGATTATTTTCGCAATGTATTTCTTCTGAGCAAGAAAATGAAGTGTGGAGTACAGAAAGTGCTCATGGACAGTAGCACTTTCTATCTGTTTAGATAATCAGAGTATCGAATGTCCTAAAAAATTGAAATACATTCTCTCTTCTAAAGACTTCATCAAATTGTGAACTTTAAAAACATTAAAGATTATGTATCGAATAACGGCTCTGCGTCATGAACCTCACCAGAATGTTATCAAACGTTATACTATCTCAAACTGAAACTATCTATTTCACTCTAAGACTGTCTCCAATATCATGCCAGCATCAGTATGCTAGACTTGGGTTACCATTGCAAAGACACGACAAGAAAAACAACCACAACTCTGTTGCAGAGCAATGTTACCACCAGAAAGCATCCATCTGTGATTGAGGTTTGCAGCAGCAGCCCATGCCATCTGAGGGCACCAGCAGATAAGGTTCATAACTTTCAAAATAAGCACCCACTTTTGGGCGTCATCGCTCTTTATCCGATGCTCGAAAAATTTCGACAACATCGTGAGGAACGCAGCCTCCGAGGCAGGTCGGCCGGCACCGGGGGGAAAAAATAACACAAATCCTTCAAAAGCTAAACTTTCACCTCCATTCAGTATGCTTTTGCATACAGGAGGCAGCTTCCAGCAGGCCCCGTAACCGACCGGCCGGCCGGTTGCTCTGATCCCTTATATAATCCAAAACTTTCATAGCAAAGAGCCCCAATCCAGCATGTTGGCAGCATCGCTTCAAACGGTGCTCTCATCTTACCCTCCCCACCCTGAGGCGTTCGATGCTACTAAGACTGGGTGTCCTTCTAGACTGGCGGCCAGAACAGCTTAAGATGCACTGCTAATGGAAAACATTCTGTTTCGTTGTGCTTCGAGAGAAAGTGGTGAACTGTAAATCCTTCGAAAGTACCACTTCAAAAGTGGAAATAGAAAAAAAATGCATTGTACAAAATAAATGCGGTTTTGGAGTAGGGCAGGCTTCTTTCCAAAAGTTAAAATTTGAATTTAAAATCTATTGAATTTAAGGAATTTTAAACAAGGTAGTGTATAAGTTGTTTTAAGTTGAGCTCAGAAAGGTGGTTGTTTGAATTCCTGAGAAAGCAAAGCAGCGTAGTTACTGTAATTTTAGATTTATATTTTTATGCTTATATTATACATGTAAAATGACGAAAGAATATTAAGTTTTCTGCAAAAAAGTGTACAAATTGTGTGTGAAAGCCAACATAGAGCCAACAGAGTCAAACAAGTGAAGTAAGTTTTCACTGCTTACCCCCCAGAAAGTTGAAGTCGCACTAGAGAAAGTCAATCTTCAATTTACCGTATTTCAATCTGCGGGAAATTACATAAATTCAAATTCATCCAATCCATAAAGCCTACGGGTTATTTCAAAGTTGGTCATTATTGTTATCAGTGCCACCAGCACCACAGAGCAAAGTTAAGTTGGGTTATTCCCATAACATCGTCCTTCGGTTGAGCACTTTCAATCTTTCTTTGGAGTGTGTGCAAGTGTTTGCCGGGTGTAACTGCTCCCGGACGCCATGCGATAAAAACCGCCTTAAAGGCGAGACTTTTGTAAACCATTTATGAACACCAGTTTGTTGAAGGAACTTTTAGCTTAATTCCAGAAAAACGCTTCTTTCCTAAAGCTTCTTTAGCTTTGAACGTCTAGGGGGGAAAAATTCAGGGGGGAAATGTAAACTGAGGGCGTTAAAAAGAAAATAATTTATCACATTTTCGATTTTAACTCTTTTCTACATATTTATTTGAGGTAAAAGCACGTGAGAAATTTCACTCTTCATAACTTTACATCACTAAGGACATTTTTCACTCAAAGAAAAGTGATTGGATAAAAATAAAACCAACAGGTGAACAGGTATATAGCAGCTGCTTTCCCGGAAAGTTCCACTTCCACAGTATTTATGAACTTCCCGTGTACGGAGCTTGCATCTTGAGGTAGAAACGGACGGAAGCCAGAGCCCAGCCAGCCAGCCAACCAGACACAGTCTCAGACGTTCAAGCTTCCCATTGATTGCGTTTCGCGTCCAATCTTGATCGCACAGCACTGCATTGGCAGGTAATCGGCAGGAAGGGTAAAATGAAGCCCGTTTCGCCCTTGGTGCAAGTGCGTCGAGTCGAGTTCACTTGCCAGCAAGCATGAAGCCGCCGCCGTCGCCGCCGCCAGCCAGGAAATGCGGATGGAAAATAAATTTACATTTATATTAAAAACAAATATTTCTCCCTGAAAGCTCAGTGAATCTTTCCTGAGACACAAGCACGATCTCCCGTCGTTCCGTTGCGTTGCGTTGGACGCACCTGACGGATGGAAGCAAAGCGACCGGATGAAGTCGCACAATGTCGGCTAATTAAGGGTTTGCATCCAAATCGCAGACGTGTCAGCAACATAGCTACCTACCCTATAAGAAAAATGTCGTAGCTTCTTTGCATTTGAAAACATCCTTTGCACGCTGCCCCTTTGGGAGATATTGTCGCTGTGTGCTTCAGTAGGGTAGCTGAACGCATCCGTTCATCGTTCCTGTGTTTTTTATACATCCGGCTGTCGTATACAGGATGATTTTGAATTCATACCATTTATCAAGGTTAATTTTTTTTTCAAGAATAGATACCGTTCCGATTCAAACTTAGACCAGTCTCAAACTTCGAACACTTAGGATAAAGTGATCATTAGTATCGCTAATATGATAAAATATTATGCTTATTGTATACCATCGGATAGATGTCATTCTAACGAATAGGGTGGTATACAATAAGCATAATATTTTATCATATTAGTGATACTAACGAGCATGTTCGAAGTTTGAGACTATTTTAAGTTTGACTCAGAACGGTACCAGTTCTAAACAACTACACCGTCGAAATGTGAATTCGATTGAATATGTAACTTACAAAATACGTTAGTACTGCAGTTGAACTTTTTGTTTCGTTGATAGTAAAGTTTTCAGATGAATTGGAAATGCCCCAAGCACCACGTCAAACGAACGGACATATGTGCATACATATACGTACAGTTGAATCCGTAACCAGTGCCAAAGTTCCTTCATTTTGTACCTTTCGCTTTCCTGCCGGAGAATAATCCTCTTATTCACATGCATATAACTTTGGGCTACACATATGTATCTATCAGCAACAGAATGTACACACACTCAACTAACTCTTCTCTGAATTGCACTACAGATACGGAGTGCATATGCAAAGAATGTTCGTCCTACTTCCCGTCGGGGCGCGTATCCGACCGAAATGAGTTAATGATAAACATTTGTTCTCAAGCAACTTTAAAACTTTTAAACACAACAATAAGTTTTCTGACAAACTCGGTTTTTTTTTATTCCACTGGCTACGGCTGTGATTTAAAATTAACAAACTGTTATCTATACCTAAAAAAATGAATTTCGGTCTGTTTGTCGGTATGTTCCTTATAGAATCAAAAACTACTGTACCGATCTGCGTAGAAATTTGCATGCAGGGGTTTTTGGGGCCGGGGAGGGTTCTTATATGATGGTTAGAGACCCCTCCCCCCACAAAGAAGGGGGCTTCCATACAAATGGAACACAAATTTTTACATAACTCGAGAAGTAATCAAACAAATGGAAGAAAATTTGACATGTGGGGGTTTTAGCAGGCAGAAATTTTGTCTATGGTGAACTATGAGCCCTCCCTCCTTTAAGAGGAGGCCTTTATAAATAAAATACAAATTTCCTCATATCACAAGAGGAAATCAAGAAAATGGAACCAAATTTGGCATGTGGGGTTTTCTGGAGGCATGAATTTTTACTATGGTGAATTAGGGCCCCTCTCCTATTTAGGAGGGGAGGCTCCTGTACAAATGAAATACGAATTTCCTCATAACTCGAACCAAATGGTACCAAATTTGGCGTGGGGGGGGGGGTTTAGGAGGCAGGAATTTTTTCAATGGTGAATTGTGACCCCTATCCGCTCCTCATGTGCCAAATTTGGTTTCGTTTGCTTGATTAGTTCTCGAGCTATGCAGAAATTTGTGTTTCATTTGTATGAAAGCCCCCCCCCCTTGATTCTCAATTCACCATAGAAAAAATACATGCCTCTAAAAAAAACCCCACGCAAAATTTGGTTCCATTTGCTTGATTAGTTCTTGAGCTATGCTGAAATTTGTGTTTCATTTGCATGGGAGCTCTCCCTTCCTGAGGGGGGAGGGGTCCATGGGAGGAAGGTTTTTTATACAAAATTCTACGTAAAAAACGACAGAAATTTTTTTGTCGATTTCTTCAGTTATTTTTTAGGCTGTAGAGTCCACAGACAATTTATTTTAACGGGTGACAACTAAAATTTTGGAATTTTTTCGAAGTCCCTGTACTCAACAACAAACGAGCTCAGGGAGAAATGAGATTATGTATGTGTTAGCTCTTTCTCTCCTTTTTCTATCAGTATTTTTTGTTTTGTTTATGCTGGTCAAGTCTTGCTTAAAATGGCGTCAAAACGAGAAGCATTCCGCGAGCGCGTTGTACTCTTCTACGAACTTCCACCGAAATCTCTGGAAAAAGTATACGGTACAACGATTAAAAAGCGAATATGTTGCGGCTTCGACTGTTTACTATATCCTAAGATGCCCAACAACTATTCGCAAGCAAAGTAGTGAAGACCGCCCAAAATTATAGACGCAGAAGGACATCGTTATCTTTTTCGTTTCTTCAACAACAAGCCCTCTCACTAGGCACAATCGCGGACAAGACACTTCGAACTCTTAGAAGTTAGTTAGAAGTGTTTTGTCCGCGATTGTGTCTAGTGATTGTGGTGCTCTTACGTTGCACAAAAAAAATTTATTTGTTAAACAAGCTCTCTAGTTTGGCTATTAATTAAGATGCACCAGATGAATGTTTGAAGAAAATTTTGATCCCGTTTCTATAAAAAATATCATACAGATGGACAATACGTGTGTTGGCCGGTTAGAGTATCATCGCATTACGCCAAAAAAAACTCAATCGTTCATGAATACCCATTTGATCCCATTTTTATTTTTTTTATCCCACGACCCGAAAAATCTGTCCCAGTGCGCCCAATCGAAGATTTCTTCGAGATTTTGAGTTCTTTGGAGAACAAAAATAACTGGAGAGCCACGAATTGCAAACAGTTGATTGGTAGAATCAAGAGATGCATTCGCGCAAAGTTGATATGACGGCCGTACAACGCTCTTGTTTCGACGACAAACGAAAGCTTCGCCGAACAGCCGATTACGGACCGTTTCCAAATGTACACTAATTTTTTTTTTTTAAAATGGATAATGTATCTTTAATTTCGGTAAATCAGACCTTCTTCATGTATCATTGTCTTTTTTTGACAGCTTGAGAAAAAAATTCCAAAATTTTAGTTGTCACCCATTATAATAATTTGCCAAGGCTTACTATACTATAACTATACTGCCAAAGCCTGATACTATAATTTCTGTTGTTTTTTGTCATTTTTGTGGCTGGAATTTGTAATTTTGCGTAATTTTGATGGTGCCATGGTTGTGCCAGTAAGTTAAGTTTAAACAACAATATTTGTTCTTTTTCTTTTATTTGGTGTCGTTTTCATGTTATTGTTTGTATTATTTGTTAATAATTTGTAGCTTTTTTGTTTTATTTCTGTGCCATTTCAACTTTGATTTTAATATGATGTTTGTGCCTCTTTCGTGTCATTAGTTGTGCCGCTTTGAAAGCATTTTTGGTCATCTTTTTATAATTTTTGCATATTTTTTGTATATTTTTGTTTTCATATTTGTGTATACTTCGGTTTTATTTTGTAATTTTTGATTTCCCTATTTTATGTAATTTTTCAGTTGTTATTGAATTATTTTTATTTTATTTTAAGTTGCTTTTCAGCTTCATTTTCAGTTTTCAGTTCCAAAAAAAGTATTTTGATGAAATTTTTGTATTATTATTGAGTTATTTTTGGAATTTTTATGCAATTTTTGGTCATATGGATGACATTTTTGTACTATTTTCAAATCATTTTTGTGATTTATGTCACTTTTGTATAGTTTTCGTGTTATTTGGTATCATTTTCATGTTGGTTTGTATTTTTATATCTCCTTCGTATTATTTTTTATGCCCATTGGTATTATTATTATAAATGGCCTGCGAAGTAACATCCATAGTGCCATCGAAACAGCTTCGAGAGAGGTGGTAGGCACGTCGCGTGAAAGACAGCCTAACAGCTGATTTGATGTCGAATGGCAGAGAGTAACAGATGAAAACAAGAAGAAGATGATGAAAAGTCGCATGCTCGGATCGTTTTCAAATGTTCACTAATTTTTTTTCAACAATTGACAATGTATCCCTAATTTCAGTAAATCAGATCTTCTTCAAATATTGTTGTTTTCTTTTTTGGCAGCTTGAGAAAAAATTCCAAAACTTTAGTTGCCAGTTGTATATTTTTCATCACTTTTGTATCATATTTGTTACTTTTTGTATTTGTAGTTTCACAGATTTGTAGATCACAAGCCTTCCTTCTACCATTATTTTTATATCATTTCTGCAACTTAGAATTTGTGATTTTTGTTTTATTTTTAATGTCAGTTTTTTCATAAGGCCTTTACAAATCTATTTATATAAGAGGCGTACCGAAAACCAGGCCTCTGACAGGACGTCGTAAGAGGCTTATCGGTAACTAAAAACAGGTCCCTGACAGGACGTCATGCTTTCGTAGCAATGGGTTGTTTTCTCAGTCATCTCAGTCACCTCAGTGGTCGACTGCTGGATTGCTCGATTGCTCAACTGGTTGACCAGACTGCTCGACTGAACTGGTCGATTAGACTGCTGGATTTGATTGGTCGACTGGACTGCTTAACTGAACTGATCGACTGAACTGTACGATTCGACCGCTCGACTCAACTGCAGAACTGCTTGATTGGACAGATCGACTTGACTGCTTGACTGAACAGCTCGATTTAACTGCTCGAGTGGACTACTCGACTTAACCACTCGATTCGACTCGTCTGCTTGACACATTTGCTTGACTTACTACTCGACCCGACTGATCGACTTAACTGCACGAATGATCTGCTCGACTGGACTGTTCGATTTAACTGCCCTACTAGACTGCTTGACTGGACAGCATGATTTATCTGCTCGACTAGACTGCTCGACTCAACTTTTCGATTCGACGCTCGATTCAACTGCTCGATTCAACTACTTAATTTCACTACTCGACTGGACTACTCGACTCAACTGCTCAACCCGATTGCTTGATTCAATTGCTCGACCAGACTACTCGATTTGATTGCTCGACTCAACTGACAGCTTGATTTAACAGCTCGAGTGCTCGACATAGCCACTCAACCCGACTGGCCGACTCAACTGCTTGACTTAACTGTTTTATTCGACAGCTCGACTTAACTGCTCGGCTTAACTGTCCGACTGAACTACTCGACTGAACTGCTCGACTCAACTGTTCGACTTAACTGCTCGACTGAACCGCTTGACCTGACTGCTCGACTAGTCTGCTCGACTCAACTACTCGACTAGACTTCCCGATTAAACTGCTCAACTCAACTGCTCGGTTCAACTGTCCAACTCGACTGCTCGACTCAACTACTCGGCTGCACTGCTTGACTGAACAGCTTGATTTAACTGCTTGACTAGACTGCTCGATTTGACTGCTCAATTCAACTGCTTGACTTCTGTTTGATTCAACTGCTCGACTGGTCTACTCGACTCAACTGCTCGACTGGACTACTCGACTCAACTGCTTGATTTGACTGCTCAACTTGACTGTTCAACTCAACTGCACGACCCAGCTAGCTGCCTGACTCGATTGCTTGATTCGACTGCTCGACTCGCCTGCTCAACTCGATTGCTTGTCGCGCTATCATATGGTCGGTGTTAAATCAGACCGGACCAAGCCGCAAAATTTTAAAAAATGAGGTAATGATAGCAAACGATCAAGAATTTTCTAAGCATTTTACTCTAATGCTAATCAGACTACATAAATGTTGCAAACAGCCAGAAGTTTTTATCCAGTTAAATAAAATCCAATACGACCATAAAAACTATTTGTTTCAGTTTCCGGCTATGACTTTTTTATGTACAACATCTTAGAGCTACATTGTGAAATATAAGAACTCAAAGAACTAATACAAAGATTAAGCATCTTCGCAAACACTGGCCAATGGAATGTATCCGCAGTTTTCGGAATTCTGAACAGACATTTATATTTTCCGGATCGTAAGATTCAGGCTCAACTAGTATTTCGTAAAGGTTTTGCCCTTCTGATGTTGGGCCTCGATAGGCCCGTGAAAAAAACGTGAAATTTTTTAAACAAACGAAAAATCAGAGGGGTTGTGTACAAGACACGACCGCATATATAGGTGACGCAGGACTACGTAAGTCTCTTTGTAGTGATAGTAGCATGTATTCATGCTTGTAATCATTCGATTCTTCATGTATATATGCTATATGCAACATATATACATGCTACATGCGTCCTATGTAACATTAACCAAAGTAGTAATATTGCATACGTTCAATTCTCAAAAGATTGTGCATTTGAAAACAATTTAACAAAATCAAGAACACAAACTATTACTTTCCTGCTACCTTACTGAAATTAAAGATTGTTTTTATTACCCATAGTTCCCCACGTTGAAGGAATTTTACCAATTCAATCCTATTTTATCAACAGCACATCTTTTCACTACACTTCTAATGAAACGGCAAGCATGCGTATTTATACAGAGTCGTATTATAACCGAACATTACAGCTGTTGTACATTTTTCCAACACACATATCAAATTCGCCGAGGTTTAATCGTCTCGCAGTAAAGGATTTGCGATCTGTTGGGACAACGAACTTGTCATTTTTTCTGGCACACTTCCCTAACACAGACGTCAAATTGGACTAGGTTTAATCGCGTTCGTAAGAAATCTGTTGGCACGAGGGGGCTTTGTCACTCTTTCTGGCGTACTTCCCAAGCAAGGACATCAAAATGGTCTAGGTTTAACCGCGGTGTTCAGAAATCTTGTTGAAATGAGGAAGCTTTGTCACTTGTTTTGGCTTACTTCCCAAGCACAGATATCAAATTGGTATAGGTTTAGATCATCGCAAGGAATCTTCTAACCAATCACGAAGCAAGAATTCTGGTAAAACATAGGTTCATTATTTTCAATTTTTCAATAGTTCAACATCAAGAATCCATACTTTTCTTCATTTGGGTCAATTCTTAGATTTTCCGATCGATTGGTGTAAGAATACTGCAAATCGGTCGGAAAACCGCTGAGCTATTAGTGCTCAAAATCTTTCATTTTTCGTGACGCTCGCATTTTTCGATTTTTTAAAATGACACCCTATCTCAAAACTTGCCGTAAGACGTAGTCCTACATCAAAAAAAGTAAGCGTTTTTTGAGTTTATGCTTAAGTTTAATCGGGAAAACCGTACCTATGTTTGCTTTTCATATAGACGGTGTGATTTTTCATGGCAAAAACATACCAAGAGAGAGAAAATCGGAAGACATTGTTAGAACTTCCGCTTCTGTTTCGTGCTTAACATTCCGCATGTTCATTTTACGAGTTCTTTAGGTTCAGAGCCTACAGACAACTAACGTGTATTCTTTTCATATCTGTTTGTCATTTATACCATTTTTTGTTAAGTATGTCCGGTTATTGACAGCTGTTTTTAAGGACAGTTTTCGTTCCTTTTCTACCAATTTGGTGTTATTTTTATGTTATTATTTGAAATTTTGTACGATTTTCGGATAATTTTTTAACTTTATATCATACTAGCTGACCCGACAAACTTCGTATTACCACAAATTAAACTGTGTTGTACATAAATCGTGAATCTCGGGAGAGGGGTCATTATTCCCCTCTTAAAGAGGGGAGGGGTCTCAATTCACTATAGTAAAAAAATTGCCTGCAAAAACACCCACATGCTAAATTTGGTTTCATTTGCTTGATTGGTTCTCGAGTTATTAGGAAATTTGTATTTCATTTGTGTAGAAGCCCCCCCCCCTCCTAAAGTGGAGAGAGGTTTCAATTCACCATAGAAAAAAATCTTGTCTCCAAAAACACCTACATGTCAAATTTTGTTTCATTTGCTTGATTAGTTCTCGAGTTATGCAGAAATTTGTGTTTCATTTGCATGGGAGCCCCCCCTCTTAGTGGGGGAGGGGTCTCTAACCATTATAAGAACCTTCCCTGGCCCCAATCCGCCAATCGGTTCAGTACTTTTCGATTCTATAAGGAACATAGAGCAGACAGAAATCCATTTTTGTAGGCATAGATTTGTATGGGAGTCCCTCTTAGTGTGGAGAGGGGTCTTTTGCCACCGAGAGAACCTTCCCTAGCCCCAAAAACCCCTGCATGCAAATTTTCATGCCGATCAGTTCAGTAGTTTTCGATTCTATAAGGAACATACGGATAGACAGACAGACAGAAATCCATTTTTATAGGTATAGATTTATTTACTTTTCTTTAGTTTATTTACGTCATTTATTTATTTTTTACGAAATTTTCGCGTTGGTTTCTGTATTATGCATACAGATTTTTCGTAATATTTTTTTGTGCCGCTTTGGTTTTGGAGAAAGTATGCTTTGCATGGAAATTTTTCAAAATATTTTTTTTTTTGTTAAACAAATTTTAATGTTGCCGTGGGACTACGTTTTACGAAAATCATAATCAATCGGAAAATCTTGTACGCATCGACTTAAAATTAATAAAACTAGTTCTTTTAAGTTGCCAAATGTCTTTGCCTAGGTGTTTTACTAGCACTAGCATCACTAAGATTATTGTCTGCGCAGCTGCAGACAAATGTGCCTTTGATGAAGAGCAAATTAGTTTCTTCATGTTTATGAAAATTTAGTTGGAATCTTCTTTGGACGCACCGTGCCGGTGCGGTGTCTTAATTTTCCAATTACGGACGACAAATCCGTACATGACCTAAAAATGTTTGTGCTTTGAAAGTTGCAGCTAGGAAAACAGGACAAAATATGTTCAAGTGGAACGGAACAAAAATATAAAATCGGGGAACAAAAAAAAATTGAAAATTGTTCGGTACTATCACCAACCACAAACAACGGCCCATATAGACATTTAAAGCCCATTCTCTATAACAAGCAACGTCGAAGGATCAATTCTGTTTCATTAAATTTACTCGTTCAAATTTATACCGATAATGAAAAAGATTACATCCACAACGTCAGCTTGGAACCGAAAGCAAAACGACCCATCGGGGAAAAATTGACCGCACGCGCTCGCGTCGCCTTACTGGTCCTCTGTAAGTCGATGAACAAAATTACGTTTGAATCGAAGCAGATCGGAAGTTTACTCCGTTCGTAACCGAGCACCTTTTCCGGAACCTCCTGGCCATCGCATCGACGGAGCATCCAGCAACCAGTAACATTTTCGGTTGCGATGCTACAATTAATTAACGGCAACAAATTGAATAAAGTTCATTTCACTTGCTACGAACGTGGTTTTTCTCCGAAGGGTTCAGTCGTGTTACACGGCCACGGGCCGGGGTAAATTCGTAAGGAGACCAGGATTGGGGTGGTTCGAAATTAATTCTTTTGTTTTACTTGCTTCGCTCGTCGTTCGGCTGTGCCGCGTACGCTCTCGCGTATACGCTTCTTCCGGCAGTAGGGTAAGGTGGTGCAGAATGCACCGCTTAAGCAAAACATCAATTTGCAGAGCAACGGCGTGTTTGTTCCACGTTTTTCAACTTCTAGAAGACTTTGGGATCTTTTTTACACTTACTCCTGGTGAAGTTTCCTAACAAAAACCAGTATTTTTTGTTATTTTTGACGATTTTTGGCAAGAGTCAAAATCATTATGTGAGGCAGAACGCCAAAGCCCGTGGACAAAACGCACCTAGTTTGCCCAGCTAGGCGTTAAACGCAACCAAAAAATTTACCATTCAATCACGTGTTAAATAAACTCCTAAAACTAGGCTGCCGAAATGGCGAAAGCGTTCGTTATAGCGTTTGTTGCAAACGCTTGTTTGCTGGGACATAATGGGTTCATATCTCAACATAATTGGCAATAAAATTTAATCATCTAATTTTCTCCAACTGATGTGTGATGAAATATTGTAAGTTAAACAATGTACAATTAGGTTTAAGGCAAATTCTAAGTCCTATACAATACATAATATTGCTACATTTTTAATGAATAATCCGAAACGAAAGATGTACTGCAAATTAAAAATATTTTATAACTGTTCGATCCCGCTGTGATGCATTTTGCCCCTGTTTTGTATTTTGAAGTTTTTTGCAATATATGTGAAAAATATGCATAGTTAATGCCGTTTTTGTGATGAATCATCGAGTATGACAGTATATCAATTAGATAGACTGTATGTATTATGAAATTTGCATACCGACTAGTGGTAAAAGCTTAAGAGAAAACCGTGATTTCTTACATGTGGAATGAGTTCGCGGATAATCGCTTGATTTTATTGGATGTGGCTATGTTTGATGCTTTTACATGCTACATAATTATGAATTAGCGTGTTTTACACCAAAATAAAATGCGCATTCATAATTTTACCAAATAGTTTCCGCGTTTTTAAGCAATTAATAGCATGGGCCATTCTACCCCCACGGTGCGTTCTGGACAGTCTTCCCCTACTCACTCATAATGAATGGTCGCTCAGGGGAAAAAACAAGCCCCTCCACCTCCCCCCCCCCCACGCAGAACATGGTTCAGTTCGTTCGTTGTGATAATCAACGCAATATAGTACGGTAATTAAAGTGCGCTTTTTGTGCACAAGCTGAGAGCTGAGTTATCATAAAAGTTCGTTGGGGCTGGAAAACGACGGGTGCAAATGGCGATGATGACGATAATGATGATGATGGTGATGAGAATAGCAATTGTCCTTTATTAGCCTATCGGACGGTCTCATTGTTTCTTTTGAGCGGATAAAGTGGACCTCAGGGAAAATTTCCAGTTTGAATTTACAACTACACGGGTATGCATTAAGGTATCATCTGTATAAACAGCCAATGTTAAGAAAGATACTGCTTCAATGACTCTGTGCTTCTTGACACCGTAATGCAGAAAGTAACTGTTTCAATTACCTGCGAAGCGGCTGAAATTTTCATCCATGGGCAAGCTCTTGCAAGGAGCTTGCAGCTCCTGTTCAGTCTGACCTACAATGGCGCCTGAACGGGTAGACTTCCCAAAAGGGAAAGCCTCAGTGTGAACGATCGTAAAAATATTAATTTACATCGAGCGATGAATATTAAAAGGACAAGGGAAAAATCTTTGTTTGACTTAACTCAAGACCAGGAAGGTTTTTCCCAAGTACGGAAATATCTTTCCTCTCGAGTAGAAATTTCCATACCAAAGTGCCATCAATTAGCTGACCTCTCTTGGCTGTCTTGGGAGGCAATGATTTCCATTTTCGTTCTGACCAGGAACGCAACGGAAAGGTTTTGTTCAAAATTTCACTTACCTGAATTGGGCTGCTGGTTGCTATTGGGTCGCGCCGACGGGGCTCCATCACGGGCTTCCACCTCCAGCGCGTAGGCTCCTTGCTTTTCTCGATCGAACACAACCTTGGTGAAAATCTCACCGCTCTGAAGATTAATTTCGAAGAAATCCTTCCCTTCGTTGCGCGGTGAATCCACGATGTAGTAATAGACCTGCAAAATGTGAACAAAACCGGCAATTGAAGTAATTGGCTTTCTAAGCTGATCGATCTTGCTCTGCCCGGCGGAACGAAAGTAATTTAGTCGCAATTCATTTGCCATCCTGTGCAGGTTCTAATTCACTACCAATTAGATTTAAAGTACTCTTCTCCGATTTTTTGTAATTGTGCCAACATTGTTCGAACGTTGCCAGCCGGAAGAAGTTTTTTCCTCGCCGGTTTCAGCAGTGTTGGCTCAGGTACTACTTGGAAAGTCGCAATTAAACTTTAATTGCTAACGGAAATGCAAATTTATACTGCCATCCGCTTCTCACTCAGTTCCAGGCTAAGCTCGTAGCTACGTGGAAGACTCTGTCTGGTGGCACCGAACGATCACCCGTTTGAGTGCAAAAGTTTGCAAAACGGAATTGAAAATAAGTCATTAAAACAAGTTCCATAACTTCGAAAGGTAACTTCAACCGAACGTTAGTGGGCCGAATTACGGCGTTGCATCCGGACAAAAAAGCAACCCGGCTGTGACGGTGTTGCCAGGTGAAAGGAAATGCTGAAAAGAGCAAACTTTTTGGACAATAAAGGTTAGCATTGGCTGAAGTATTATGAATTATTAAATTAGCAATGTCAAATAAAAATATATGTGCATGGAAAAATTAAAATTTGATACGGCTTTTCCCAGTTCGAACGAAACTTTTTCCTGGTTTTGATTCAATCGAGAAAAACTAAAAAAAATTAAACGCCATAAATTTTGGAGAATCGAATAAAATTGTTCAATGTACAATCGGAACTTTCTTTTGCCTTGTACATTTTCTCGAAGCCAATACCACAAACTGGCCACCGAACAACCATTTAACAAAGCACAAGTTTAAAATGTGCACTAAACTTCAACCGCAATGACTTCTTTGTGCCCCTTCGCTCCTTCCTTTCCCTGCATGTTAGCAGATCTCAATCTATTCTTTAATCTAAAATTTTAATTTCATCTGCTGCCATTTTATCTCCAATCTTGAATTCAATTGTTTCAAGTGTTTCACCGATTCGGCAGACAACCGTCAGTTTTTTGAGTTTGAGCACCCACTCAAAGTGCAATAAAGTGCGCCAGACAGCGAATCGAACGGGGTGGTTATCTCATTTCTACACCTGGCAAGGTGAAGAGTCGCTTTCGCGTCGAATTTTGCCAGAATGGCAGTGAAAAAAAATTAAATAATCAACTTGAAGTTATTTGCGATAGCGCTTCTTCAATGACGCAAAAGTCGGGCGGAGCGAATCGATGAGAGCTTTACTAGACTACCATTTTAGGATGTGGAGAAAGGAAAAGCAAATGCTACAGCGCTTTTGTCGATGCAATGGGGAGCAACCCAATTTAATTCGATGATCCACCGGTATTGAGGGCACCCCAAACCGGAAACAATAGAAAGACGTGATTGAATTAAATTAAACAGTAAAATGTGGTCGCTTCCTAAAACAAAAATCCACCGAGCACTCGCACCCATTTCAAACCATTGCATTGTTCGGTTCTGTAATTCAATCAAATCAGTTCAGTGTTTTAAACGACCCCAATCAAATAAATATGGCCACAATTTGTCAAAACAGATGACAGCATGCGGCAGTTTTGAATTTATTGCCAATTTAAACTTCAATATTACACGTCGTGGCGACGCAACGGGGAGAGCAAGGTCCATTTTTCTTTACGAACAGCAACACACATATTCCGTGTGGGGTGGTAACATATCGTCATCATTATCACTCACCTGGTTGTTGGGGAATGTTCCGTCCTTGTCGATGGCGTTCACCTGCGTAACCTTAGTGCCGATCGGTTCCCCTTCCAGGACCGTTTCCTGTTCACGTTCGGTAAACAGAGGAATTTCGTCGTTTACATCCTCTAATTGTATGTAAACAGTCGCTTCCGATGCCAGCTGCTGGGCGCCGTTGTTCTGCGATGTTGCATGTGCGACGGGAAAAATGAAAGAGACAGAGAAAGAGAAAATAGCGAACAATCAGTCTGGATGAAAAACGGGAAAGCACATCATTGCCGACATTAGTCGACTCTCATGTCTTCCAAAAGAGGATATAACTGCAATAATTTTGGAGCTACCGCATGATTGCCGGCTGTGGATGTTTGAAGCCGAATGCTAATTGCTTCCGCACAGGACACGTACGTCACGGTCAGTGGAGGGAAGCCCGATCGAATGAATTTTACGTTTGATTTTTGCCGCCAAGCAATAATGTATGTTTTGAATTGTTGATTTCGAAGCTTTCGAAGCTGTATTCTCTGCTGCAGAGAACGTGTTCCTGTTCGATCTGGGAAGATGAACGAACTGCGTTTGACATATTGTTAGAATATAGTTTTTTTGTGAATGCTGTGAAAACCCGTAAAGGTGTCACCAATAATGACAGAGCAAAGTTTTACTTGGTATTGAAAAATGCATTTCCTAAAAGTTTATTGTAAAACAGCTGAAAAAAAATTTAAAAAATTGTTCAAATAAAACGTTTGTTGTTGTTGTTTGGCATATTGTAAAGTCATCTTTGCAAATCATGATGATATAAATTTTTAGGAAGATGCTTAGTTAAAGCATACCATTAGCAAAAAACAGTTCAAAGAGTATTCAGAGAGTTAACTATCAGTAGAAATAATTGTACTTTCTTCTACTACTTTGATGACCTGTTTCATTCTGTTAGAAATAGAATTTCTTGGCACCCAAATCCGGTCACAATTCCAATTTCTACGTGCTTTGGTTCAGATAATCGAATTTATACTTATTTCTATTCAAAAATCTATAAATTTTCTACCCAAGACCTTGCACTAAGAATATCATTTCGTATTTTGTTAGAAAAAATATTCGAAAACTATATTCATAGCTGTTGAAAAATTTCAAACCATAGGCAGGCTTATTTTCTACCGCACATATTGTTACTACGAATGGTTCGTATTTCATACGAAAACATATTCGTAGCACATTTCGCATTAAAACGCATTTGACGCACGGTTATTGTCTGACTTCGTTATCGACGAGATCAGGCTGCGAAGATTGTACGTAAGAGAAACTGATAATGAAAAACGACCACCTGTTTTTGTTCCAAATTTGGATTGGCTATTGATCACGGATTGCGTTCAAAAATTATTATTTTCGTTTTACAGTGGACGTTTCGAAGGGTATCCCTTCATCTTAAGGACAGAACGCGGAAATAGTTTTAAACGTATATTATAATACGGTCTATCCTGAAGATGAAGGGATAACGAAGGGGAACGTCGACTGCAAACCGAAAAAAGAAATTTTTGAACGAAATTTGTGACTAAAAGCTAACCCAAATTTGAAGGTAAGTAAAGTATATTTGTGCAATTTTGACCTGCTTATTATTTTGAATTATTGAAGGAACTAGATATGTCTGGGGCCAGTCGCGGCCCGGAGTAGTGGTTAGCATTCCTAGTTAAAGTGACTATAATCTAACAAAAAAAACTAGATATGCCAGTGTATGGTTTCCTCATACATAAGTAAAAAGTATACCATCAGCACTACCTACTGGCGGACTATCATAGTCTTTGTATAACATAGACTAACTAGGCGATACTAGACTAGACTATCTTAGCCTATGTATCGCCTTCACATGTTACACAAGTGTTAGTGACCGATGGTATAGTCAAACGTGTGTCTATGAGAACGCTTTACGAACACTATGACGGGTTAGTAAACCCTTAGGCTGTAGAGCCCACAGGAAAATTTAACGTATATCCCACAAATTATTTTTTTATCTCTCGATTTTTCAAGCAAATTTCCAAGAGCGGGCTGACAAAAACTTTCAAAATAATTTGCAATGGCCTAATTCGTACGATAACGATAACTTAAAATACAGTAGGATTTCGAATTTGGCAACAAACGCGTGTCGCCTATGTTGCCAAAATAGAAACCGTGCCAAAATCGAGACCCTTTTTTGATATGAAAATTTGAATGTAAATTAGTCAGAAATTGACTAAATATTATTAATCAACGATTGCAGGTCCGCAAAGAGCTATTCGTCCGGTGCAAATAAGTTTTTGGCAGCCTGCAGTAAGACGTAGTCCTACGCCTGTAAAAATATTATTGTTCGAAACATTGTATAACCGCAATTTTTTTTCATGAACACACTGAGTGCATTGTTTTCGTTGTTTAAAGCATGTTTGCGGAAACTGAGAGATATTTAAGCATATTTTTGGAAGTGAAATATTTTGTGTTGGCAAAAACGGATACTTTTGTTGCCAAAATCGAGGCATGCCAAAGTCGAACCGTGCCCAAATTGAACCATGCCATATTCGAAATCCCACTGTGTGTCCGATACATTTAGGACTGATTTAACCAATTTACTTCATGGTGGAAAACGACAAAAGAATTTGTGAAGGAAATGTTCCTTTTCGTACT
This sequence comes from Sabethes cyaneus, assembly GCF_943734655.1. Classification (NCBI taxonomy): domain Eukaryota; kingdom Metazoa; phylum Arthropoda; class Insecta; order Diptera; family Culicidae; genus Sabethes; species Sabethes cyaneus. Next base: position 224,923,221 of record NC_071355.1, read on the forward strand.
ATAAACCAAGCTTTATTCTTAGTGTGCCATCCCCCCATACCGTATGAATACTCTGACCACCAACTCCGTTTTCAAATATCATCTCGTGAAGCCGAAGGAACCCGAAAAAAATAATCATAACTCGAAGATAAGAATTATTGTAACAGGAGGATACAAAATACAATAAAACAATTAAAATTTATTGTCACAGAAGATAACCATACCATCAAACTTACTGTAGTCGACCATAACTTTTATGGTTTTGAGAGATTTTATCATAAAGATGACCTACCATCGGACCAGAGGTTAGAAGTAAGGTACCCCGGGGCAAGTGGGACCTAAAAATGCATAGTTTGGGTTTATTCCACTGTGTCATCTATACCCATGATTATTTCAAAATTCTTTCAGCACAGAAACTCTTCAGTGGTATCACTTCGAAGGATTAATTACGAAAAGGGCCTATCAATTTACATGAAATGAATCTGGAGAAGAATTTTCAAAATTATGGCTATAGGTCCTACTTGCCCCATTTACCGGGGCAAGTGGGACCTATATTCAAATTTGATTAAAAAGCATAAAATAACACAAAATTGTGTAAGTTAATATACAGCAATGCTAAAGCATTGCAAGAAGCAATCGAAGATAATATTTGTACGAATGGTTCAACCAAAAATAGCGTAACAAAATCAGATCACAACGAGCGACTTCATAATTTATATAAAACATAGATCGTGAGCAATTACGCTGTAATGCATTATTGTAATGAGATATAGTTGAATATGTCGCTGTATACAATTCTTGCAAGACGTAATTTAGGATTAACCATTGTTTGATAACTCGAAAATACGATTATGATCTGTTTGTTCTACCATGCCCATTTCGGTAGAGCTACTCATAAGAGAAAGTTACGCTATAATTACCATAACACTTGATTGTTTCAATTCCTGTTGCAGATTTGCTTAATTATATCAAATTTGCCTTACCAAATTCAATTAAAATCGTTTAGGTGTAACCAAAATGTGACCAAACTGTTTGTTCCCTCATAAGTTGTGCTAATGGGGTTCTGTTTTGGAGCTCCTTGGTTTAGTCATTTTCGGTTTTATTTTAAAGCTTTACTGATATAAATATTATGTAATTGAACTGAAAATGTTCGGTAGTACATCTAAAATATGTATTAAGACTGGAAGTTTTGTGCTGAAACACTTTATTTTTAAAAGGTCCCACTTGCCCCGGGTGCCTTGAAGTGCCGACCTTATTTCAACCCATTTTTTTTTTAATGTCGTTTGTTAAATTAAAAACTAGTTTTCGGGTGTAATTTGTTAATACACTCATTATGTTTATATACTGTCAAAAAAACATGTACTTTTACGTAAAGCCTGTGGCCAAAATATCATTTATAGAATGGTGCGTCAAACTTACAACGCAAATTTAAAATAACGCTCAAATTTAAAGTCCAGTTTTGGTGTTTGGAATGCCTGTTATAAATAATCTATAATTTTAATACATGCGTTGGAGTTGTATCTTTCATTTCTAGAAAAGTTCGGTTAGAGAAAATGAGGTTGAAGAGAGTTATGAGCTCCGTTCCCACTTACCTCGTATTCCCACTTGCCCCGGAGTACCTTATGTTAGTATTAAGCGAGCCCCAAAAGGCATACGGACGACAAGCATAGGGACGTTAGGCATAATGGACGTTAGGCATAATGAACGATAGGTATAATGTGCGGAAGGCACAAAGTATGGTATGGCCGAAACTCATATGGACGACATAATAAATGGCATCGTAGATCTAATGGCCAAATCACAAATGGCCGAAACACACATGGCTGAATGTCAAATATTGGGTATATAGATACTGTTCTTACTCACTGCCGCTCGTTCGAACTCAACTATGGGATAACTTAGTAAAACTAGGAAAATGCAAGCACCTGTATAGACGGGAGCTCTGCGACGAGACTGCCCCCTTGCAATGGCCGGCGCTTCCGACGGCGGGTTGCCGGCAAATACTCGTTTCGCCCAGAATCATCTAGGAAATTGGTCTCGCTCATTATAAGGAGCGTACCTCATTTGCAATGATGAGAAAGAAAGTAGTATCAATCATCTATACTCTACTGATTGTGCTACATAAATGATTACTAAAATAAAAACTAAGGTGCAGACTGTGTGTCCTGTTTTTCTGAGACTAAGGTGCTAGAATTGTCCGGAATGCTTTTTTTATATGATGTTTTGCTAAAATGCACGAAAATATCTTTTAATTATTTTGATAATAGCTCAACCAGCTCAACCTTAAAAACATTATTTTTATCAATATTATTCGAACAAATAGTTTTCGGCGAGATTCAGCTAATCGAGGGTTCGACCAATCATGAGTCGGCCAAACATAATTTCGGTCTTCTGTGACAGTTGTTGAATTCGGCCATTTGAATTTCGGTTATTTATTATTCGGTCATTCGGTACCAGCCTGGTGAGTCAATCTGCGATGGCTTGGGAAAATTAACTAGAGTCGGTAGACCTAGGAAAGCGAACATACTGAGCCAGATGTGATTTCTGCGGGGGGGCTAACCACCGCAGTGGCCAGCACTTCCGACGCCATCCCCTTCTGATCCATAAGCATAAGCGTAGGATACATCCCGTGTTTTTATGGCAAACGACGTTATACTAAACAGTATTACGCTAAATTAGTTTATTTTAAATAGGCGGCCCCGGTTTTCATTGCATTGTGATGGAGCGATGATTGACTAAAGTGCGTATTCATAAGAAAGCGAAGTTTTGTAAATTATGTTTAACATCTATTTTACCCACCGTCCTTTATGCCCAATGTCCATTATGTCTATCGTTCATTATGGCCGTCTGCCTAACATCACACACCCGTATGAAGCTTGGTCTGATTTCAACCTCGGACAAATGTGTATTGGTGAGAAATGATAACTTGCGAAAGAGAAGTTGCTGTTTGCCTTCTTTGTATAAAGTGCGGACCAACCAAGAAATATTTATAAGGCAGATATTATAAACAACCAAATTTCCATCGGCGCTTCTCATACCTGCAAGTATAAAATAGACCCCATAGAGTGGTCCTTAACCTCTAAGCCAGTTACCAGCCGGAATACCAACCTTAGTGGAAATCGGGTAATCAACCCCGTTCTAAGATGGTATATCGACAGAGAAGGAGCTACTCTTGGGAATGCCGAATGTACCAATGAGAAATAGCCTTGTCGCCCTGGAGTTTTTGTGTCCATGCCAAGGGCTGCTCTTAATGGCTTGATAATTTATCAACCAAGTACGCGGTTATTTATTCCAGCCCAAGCAACAATCTGAGTTTTATTGTACTCTTATGGTCGTCTTCAAGACCAATTTTGGTCTTAAATACCATCATAAAAGTGTCATAAAACCCAAATTGTTACTTGGGAGAAGTGTCTTATGACAGCTTTCGATCCGGACGGGCGACTAAATTAAGAAATGTGTTATCTCGGCACTACAGCTAAGATGGCAGCCGAATCACGAGGCTCGATAGTGTGGCTCTAACAAGGTAACGACCGTGACGAAATAAGCACAAGGAATGGATGCTTGGTACCTCGAACTGCAGATCGCTGAGTTTCGTGGGTGACAACAGCGTGCTGCTGGAACAGCTAGAAACGCGAAAGTTCGGCATTGTGCCACTACAGGAGATCCCTCGCAAGGGCAAGAAGATGTGAGGGATCAGTGGCGGCAAGACCCAATTTTTCCAGAACGGTGCGGTGAAGCGCCCAACGAGCTGGCTACGGACTTTGTAGTAATGGGTAGAATGCAGGATTGCGTGATCGGCTGGAAGGCGATGTGTATGTTGAGGATAAAACGTTTTTGTCAACCCCACTGTTATAAGCATACTGTCCACACGAAGGTAGATCTGCCGACAAGAAGGAAGCGTTCTATGCACAGCTGAAACCAACGTATAATAGCTGTTCGACACGAGACATCAAGACCGTTATCGAGGATATGAAGATCGACAGGGAACCGAGGTATAGACCGGTAATCGGGCCCATAACCTTTACACCGACACAAACACACACACTTCCTGAGACCTGGTGAAAGAAGCGCTTTCTTTCTCCGCAAAGATATTTTTGAAGCTACCTAGAAATCACCTGATCAACGAACATTGAATCAAATCGACGCTATTTTCATCAACGGCTGGTTTTACTCGAACGTCACCAAAATACGCTCCCAACGGGGTACGAATACCGACTCGGTTCATTACCTAATAGTAGTACATTTACGCTCAAAACTATAGACCTTGCGACAAAGTCCCCTCCTCAGTTAGGCATTCAGTGCGAGTTGCCAAGAACCACGCATGTCCATTGGCTGAAGTTCTATTTTTCTCTGTAGAGCTAGGTGCTCCGACTCTCGAGGACACGGATGGAGCAGGAAGCGCTCGCCCTTCAATGAGGTCGCAAAAGCGCCAGCGAAGCTAGGTACAAGAAATTTAACTGGGCAGTATTGCGTGGGTTTTATGGGGGCCCGGGCTACTGCGAACCAAAGTCGCGCTCTTCGACAAATCCTCCAGAAATGTCGGAAGTACAAGGTGGCCACGCCTCACATTTTTGTGGATTTCATGGCAGCATACGATACCGTCGAGCGCGAACAGCTATGGCAGATAACGAGCGAGAGCGGTTTTCCGGACAAACTGGCGCGGCTGATCAAAACTACCCTGGAGCGAGTATTGTGAGGCGTGCGCGTTTCGGGGGTACTCTCGCGGCTAGGAGGATTGGGTTACAATCAATGCGTCGAAACCTAAATGCATGGTAGGAAGAGGCTCCAGAGAATACATGGACAGTGATTATTAAGGGCGATGAATAGAAAGTGGTTGAGAAATTCAGATATTTGGGATCTCTGGTCACCACCGGCAATGATACGAGTAAGTAGACTCAACGACCGTCCACTTAGCTTCGAGGTACAATGCTGTTTATACCCAGTCGTCGTATGTTCGAATCTCGGCTAGGCAGTGCTTGCTAGATAGAGTCAGTGGGACCCTTGTACTAGCCCCATAATTGTAATTGTCCTGTATTCTTCTAACAACCGGTTGCGAAGTCTGTCGATAAAGAAGGGTCAAGTCTTAAATGTTTAAGTCCAAGGCTTTGCTTTTATTGCGTGCATTTGCCGTTTTTGAAAGAAGGCCTATTTTTGAGTACAAATGGATAGCGGAGAGTAGCGTAGGCATATGAACCACGAGTTGGTGACATCTGGCGAATGTTGGGAGACTACAACGGGCCGGCCACGTCGCAAGGATGCTGGACGACAGTGTAGTGAAATCCTTTCTCTTCAAGAAACCCACTGACACTAGGAATAGAGGTGTCCAACGCGCTAGATTGGTCAACGAGGTTGAAGATTGCGATCGTCGAGACGCTCAACGAATTGCCGACGAGTAGCTCATAATGGTGGAGTACGGTAGAGAAGAATTATTGATATGGCAAGAACCACACCGGGTCTATGCTGGTATAAAAAGAAGAAGAAAGTAGGAAACTCAATCGCTAGATGGTCATTGGTTTTATCAATCATTTAGTGATTGAGGCGTAGCCTTACAACTCAATTCCATCAGGGCCGAATGTCCATGGCTTCTCAACCATATTAGTCTACGAGCTCAACCACGACTTCGTCGTAGCAGAATGTTCCTCCAAATACCGTTTCGAAGGGCAAATTATGCAGCAAACGGGACCATCGTCGGGCTACAACGAATTTTTAGCCAAGTGTCAGCCTTTTAGCCTAGGTTTGACTTTTACCTTAATCGTAGGACTATTTGTCAAAACTTTTTAAGCATTCTTCGTTAGACTAATTATCATTAGGACAACAATATGCCTGTTGGTAAATACATAAATATATAACCATTTTAAGCTTTCCAATGAGTTTGAGCAATTCGGAAACTGTGTACAGCAGTCGGGGCCAGTTACAACAGACAATCTCTAAGACTATCGTATTGGACTTTTGAACCCAGTGGCTTACTGACGGTCCAAAAAAAAATAGATGGAACATCTATTCGACTGCATATCGACTGCAGTCTTTAGATGCTTATAAACATTTGAAATGCCAAATTGGATTTCCTCTGAGTAGGGTGACAATCATAGTTGACAAATTTCCAAATGAAAAAATCGTACAACGAAAAGTATGTTTCATCACTCAGTTAAATTGGATTTGTTTATTCTTCAAAGGATTACTAATTGACCGGCAGTCTCATTTCACCGAAAACTACAATTGAAACTATGAACACATCCTTTTCAGCGCCGTTAGAGCTGCCAACGGCAGCCTAGCCCATCTCGCAGAGACATTCATTTCCATTTGAACGACGTTTTCTAATGGGGAAAGATCCACCGACCGTCGTACTCCATATTTCACGCGTATGAAAGCATCGGAGAGTATATTTCACAAAAGCCCAGACCGAACCACGTCACGTGCGTTTTGACGGCTTCCATACATCTCGTTCCGTCGTTCGTCGTCGTCGTCGTCATGCGGCAACCAACACAGTAGAACACTAAACTCCATTTTCGAGCTGCATTTGAAACGACGAGGAGACGCGACGACGACAGCAAATTATTACTGAACCGACAGGCACCAAGCGTAAAAAGCCTCCATTCTCGGCTTGGCAAAAAGTTGTTTGCTCTTTCCCAGGGTTGTGGTTTTGCGTTTCTTGTTGGGCATCAGGTACGTTACAGATTTTCTCGTTGGTGACGATGGGATTCGGTGCTGTGTATGTTATGTGCGGGCACATTTCTAGATTGTGTTAGAAAGGTCAAAAACCAAATATGTAGAAACACACTGCCTTAACAACAGCCTGAAGAACAGTCTGAACAGCCTTTCTAGTCGAAGGATTATCATTACTAGCAACAGAAGTGTGAACTCGATGGAGAAAACGTCAACACAGCATTCTCAAGACAACGTAAACTGACGAAGGTCCCACAATTCAAAATACACGGGTCTTTGACGAGGAGGGTGGAGTTACTTATTACCAGCAATTCACAGCTCTTAGTCGGTTCACAGCAGCAAGAGTAAATCCAGAACCACCAGTTAATGAACGAATGGCTTGCCGTTGTATTTCTTGGAAACATGTTCGGCGATCTGTTATAATTGGATGTTTCCTTTTGTCGCACCCATACGAATATGTGTGTGCTACTCCACCTATGAACGACAGCATAAAGGGACTTTTATAATGATTACAAGCTACAGGAAAAACGAATTTTGCAGAAAAATATTATTTCATTTGCGGCTGCAAACGTGACGATTCGTGATCAACAAACTCGTTTCGCCTGTTTCAGCAGAAACGTTTCCTGACAATGATGATAGGAAAGTCTCAGGATGAGTGGTGTCCTTTCGGGTTTACAACGGTGGTGGCATACTCAGCAATAAATATTTGTGGCTTTCAGCATCCAGAAAGGGTAACGACGAAAACTTGTTGTTCCCCGGAACGGTGGAAATCATTCAACACGTGACTGGAGCAACAGACTAAATTGGAATTTGCGCTCTGCTCGTTTTGGGAAATAACCACTCATCGAAACACACGATAACTCAGCTGTGGTTTGGAAAATAAAAGAATTTCTAACTTCATCTGCAGCTTGGTCGGTAATGCCGCAGCCACTGCGGTGTGGAGTATTTCTTTTCTATGAAATTTATTATCTCCAGCCATGCGCCGCTGCTGACAGGCAGCTTCAGTGCGCGATGCAACCTAACAATCACTGCACGAGTGCCGCCGTGTCCTTTTCTAACTGGCAAAATCGTCTCTAATGCAACCTAATAATAAATCCCGGGAAATACCGGGTGCTTTGTCTGCAATCAGCATCGCTGCGCCGGTTGCGGAAACGTGAGAACTGATAGGGCAATGACGTATCCCCAAACCACTTGCAAGCACACACACACACACATACACACAGGTATATAGACAGCATGCACAGTTAGTCTTCGCTAAGGAAGAGAAATAAAATTTGCATATAAATTACATTTTCATAAATTAATACCGAGCACGATGCACTTCGACAAAAGGCTCCCCATAATCCTGTCGGCACTTTGCAACTGCGGAACTCGAGCGAGCGCAGGGAAACCGGTGAATCGCTGCCACTCGGTTCCTGATGACCGTGCGTCTAAATGACGAAGGGTACCTGTGCCCGTGTTGGCCACCGGTAGCTATTTCATCCCGGAAGGGATGGGAAATTTACGTGACGGCAGATGGCAGGACGGTTTGGTTATTTCCGTTTCTAATCGAACAGATCTGCTGCTGTCTTCAACGTGGGTATAAACGGACGAAGGGGGATACGCGGTTGTGGCCAGCGTATGGAGCAGGACCTTGTTCCCATTGATAAGTTAGAACCTGGTGTTAGTGTTGGACTATTTATTTTGCTGCACTGGAAGCGATGCTGCTGAATGCTCTATCATATCGAAAATACTTTAGAGGATGAGCTAATATATTCATTCGGTTGGTATGGTTGGTATAAATTTGGCTAGATTTAACATTCGAGCTTGGAATAGGAAAATGAATGGCATGGATTTTGGCAAGCTCAAGCTTACTGAAAACGTTATTTTTATTTTTATCATGATAAACGTAATCGTTTTCAATGAAAAGAAACCGGGAACATGGGTATCTTGCACAAGGACTGTATAAAGTGTACACGTTTAAAAAAATATTAAATGGCTAATAACTGTGGATTGTTAAAAATTATCGTACAAAGTGGGAAGAAGGGTCTCAGAACTTCATGAATTATTGTACATGTTACAAACGGATAAACTAATAAACGAAAATAATTTTTAACAATTCTTAAGGTGACAACTTAATTCTAATTTCAAGACAACACTTCTGATTGTTGCGTAACCGAAAAGCTAGCTTAACTTTTTAAAACAATCACCTACTTCTACAGCTCATATCTTACGAATCAAGCGATAAGATCTGTAATTCAACCATCTCAAAGAAGGTTCAAAGAACGATTGATATTGGGTCAACAAACTCAGTGCATATTGCGCTCAAGGTTATGAACCCACCGAACTGTCCTGAACTACGTCCGATAGAAACCTATTGGCTCAAGTAGAACCGGATGGGGCAAAAGTTGAATTCGTATCCGGTTATGATTGGCTCCCATTATAGCTTGGTTCAATCCGCGGGTTCCCTTGCTTTAGCCTCTTAATTTTTCTGCTCTTTCCCTATCACGCCTTATCCCACTCTATTTGGATACTATAAACGCCTTTGATTTCATTACTTTCTTCTACCATTTCCCCCGTCTATTGGGACGACTACCTCTGTCGAAAGAACTACTTATTTTATTTATTTTCTTCTTACCCTTTTTCATTCCTTAAGCAATATAAATCTAGAAATTAAATAAAAAGAAAACTTATCCAATTTAATTCTACTATATATATTTTATTCTTGACAGTTACGTATTTCGCCTACGACTTGCAGGCTTCCTCAGTGTCTGTTTTCGAATCCAAAAACTTCAGTCAATATAAATCTAGTTACTCAGCTTATTTTGGTATTTCTGTTCAATTCGCTTGCTCTGTTTTTTGTTTTTGTTCGGTTTTGATTTATTCTGTTTAGTCTAAATAACTGCACTCTTGTTTTTCTCTACAATTTGCCCTCTTTCGTTGTAAAACTTAATGTGTATTTGTTTTTTGACGTAGGACTACGTCTTACGGCATGGTTAGAGATAGGGTGTCAATCCAAAAAATTAAAGAATGCGAGCGTCACGAAAATATGAAAGATTTTAACCGCTAAAGCTCTGCCAATTGTGAATGGATTTTCATGGTTTAGAGCCCGTTCGACTCCTAATAGATGCAAATTATGTGGTTTCTATTTTAATTTTCTTTTCCAATCACGTATGAGTGAAAATTAACGAAAAGTTTCAAGGTCAAAAGTCCCTTTACGTTTTCCTCGTGTTATACAGGCAGGGACGACAGTAAATACTTCTATTGTTTACTGTCATTTCGATTAATCTATTTAAAAAAAAGTGACAAAGCCCGCTCACTCAACAGGTCGAAGATTCTTTACGACGTTCAAACTGATACTAATTTGATATTTGTGCTTAGAAAGTACACCAGAAACAGTAATAGAGTCCTCTCTTCCTAATAAAATGTCTTAAGACCGCTATAAATCTAGATCAATTTGCACCTCTATTCTGTATTTCGAACGGATGGGCTTTTCGAACGAAACTAGATGGTATTCTTCAATCCGCCAGCAAAATCAAATGGGCAAAACAACTCGTTCGAAACAAGTCGAACGAAATAAGACCCGTTCGAAATACAGAATAAGGGATGTCTGATGTCTGTGTTATGGAAGTGCGCCAGAAAAAGTGATGTTTCCGCATCTTAACGAGATTCGCGATTTCGCGATAAACATAGTCCAATTTGATGTCCTGGAAATAAAAAGCTATAAAAAAAGAGCGGCCAACCCCATCTTTCCTGATTGTATCCACATTCAGCAAGAATTTATTCAAAACTAATATCTTTTATATGAAAAAGGAGTTGATGTAATATTCAAGCATGTAACGTGATGCAGCAATTTTCAAAGTGAGGCAGAAATAGCAACTGTCTGATCTGAAAATAGGTTTTCGGCATTTAATTTGTTGCTTTACAATTAGTTCCATGTAATTGTTTACATGCTCTCGAATGTATTGCTGTCAAGACGGGTGAAATTACTGATAAACAGAGTGTCAAAAAGAAGTGGTCGGTGTTAAGTCAGACCGAACCAAATGACAAAACACTGATTTCGAGAAATACGCGTTCAAAGTATGCTGCTGCTGTGTAGTTTAAAGCTATCAATCATTCGAAATCATTCCATATCTCTGACTTTTTGCAAGATTTTTATAATCTGATTAGAGTAAAATGTAGCTTAGGAAATTCTTAATCGTTTTCTGTCATTAACCTATTTTTTAAATTTTGCGACTTGGTCCGGTCTTATTTAACACCGACCAAGTATTAATGTGCAGAGGACGTAAGCTAATTGATGATATTCTAACTGTCATAATTTTAACTCGTTGATCGTATATGTTAGTTGAAAGGTATTACGCTTTTTGCATCATATTAGACTCCTGCGCGAAAAATTTCGGCAAGTGAACATTTTTGCACACTCATACTTGGACTTTGCAACGCTTTGCATACTTACACTTGTACTGTTTTCATCAACCGTTAGACGATTTATAATGTTGAACAAATGTAAACATGATCAACAATACTGATTGTCACTATAAAAATTCAATACTACAGTGATGTTCCGATTTTATCAGCCCCATGTTGAATTTTAGGCTGACAAAATGGGGAAACTGACAAAATCGGGAAAATGAATTTCTGATTTTTTTTTCAAAATTCAAGACTTAAAACCTTGCAATATCGAAGACTTTTACTAAAAATTTAATTTTAACCCTCAATTGGTCAATCGAAAGCTCAATGAACCGGGCACAGCACACTGGTCCAAAACCTTTTTTGGTACGCATTAGCTTTGGGCGGAAAACTTGGTTTTAGGTTTATCGAACCTTCGGAAGAGTTTCCTTAAATTAAAAGTTCTATCGTCCAGCGGAATTCAAATTTTCATTAATCTCCCTGAAAGTGCAATAAACAATTTATTTTTCTTCAGTTTCAATATAACACATTGATGTCTTCTGCAAAGTTTTACAGCATATTATTACGACAAATTTGGCTGAACACAGTAACCTTCTATCTCTTCAGCAAAGATAGAAAAATTTTATCTTATATATAAAAAATGGATTTCTGTCTGTCGGGATGTTCCTTATAGAATCGAAAACTACTGAACCAATCGGCGTGAAAATTTGCATGTAGAGGTTTTTGGGGCCAGGAGAGGTTTTAGTGATGGTTAGAGACCCCTTCCTCCACTAAGAGCGGGGGGCTCCCATACAAATGAAACACAAATTTCTGCATAACTCGAGAATTAATCAAGCAAATAGAACAAAATTTGGCATGTGGGTGTTTTTGATGACAAGAATTTATTCTATGGTAAATTGGGACCCCTCCCCTCTTTAAAAGGGGAATTATGACACCTATTCCCTTTAAGAGGGGGGGCTGCCATACAAATGAAATACAAATTTCCTCATACCTCGACAACTAATCAAGCAAATGGAACCAAATTTGGTATGTGAAGGTTTTCGAAGGCAGGAATATTTTCTATAGTGAATTAGGACCCCTCCCCACTTTAAGAGCGGGGACTCCTGTACCAAAGATATACAAATTTCCTCATAACTCGAGAACTAATCAAGCAAATGAGAGACAAATTTTTTTTCTATGATGAATTGGGACCTCTTCCCACTTTAGAAGGGGGGCTCCTATACAAATGAAATACAAATTTCCTCATAACTCGAGAACTAATCAAGCAAATAGAACCAAATTTGGCATGTGAAAGTTTTCGAGGGCAGGAATATTTTATATGGTTAATTAGGACCCCTCCCCACTTTAAGAGGGGGGCTCTTATACAAACGAAATGCAAATTTCCTCATAGCTCGAGAACTAATCAAGCAAATGGAACCAAATTTGGCACGTGTGTGTTTTTGGAGACAAAAATTTTTCCTATGATGAATTAGGACCCCTCCCCACTTTAGGAGGGGGGCTCCCCAAGCAACACAGCTTGTTATAGAATAGTATAACATTACATACATCAGAACTTCTCTTTTACCAAAAAAGCGCAAAAAATTGCAGTCTAACGAAACAAAAATTGAAAGAAGTATGTATCAGGTTATTTCATACCATTTTAAAACGTTATTATAGCATAAGCTACAACTTGTTCTTCCAGTAGTTTAAATTTAGTAATGGAGACATAATAAAAACTTCGTTTTGACATGTTGATAAAAACAAACATTATTCATTTGATGTGAGCTGTCAAATAAATTCATGTTATCATAAAACATCTCAAAACCTTAATAACAACGACACATGTTTTCAAAGTACGTTTATAGTACTCTTAAACGACTGATTTCCATGAAGATTATTTTCTAACTTGTTTTGTGTGTTACTTGGGTCCTATACAGATGAAATTAGATACTCGAGATTGTGACAAAGATCATCCGAGATTCATGATTTATGTACAACACAGGTTAATTTGTGGCAATACGAAGTTTATCGGGTCAGCTAGTTTCTCATAAATGAAAAATCGTTAAAATCAGTTTTTCTATTTTAGCTGTTTTGTAGTTGTTGTATGACTTTTTCAGGTTTTACAAAGTTGTACAAATAGTAAAAATACACAACATTGCCTAATATAGTATACCTCTATCTATGCTTGTTTAGGAAATATAGAACTTTTACTATAAAATTATCTTAATTTTGACCCCGAATTACTCGTAAGTAAGCATCATTTTGCTTTCAAAAACGCTCCTCAGTATTATAAATCATGTTTAAAAGCACAAAAGATAAACAAAATTTATAGGCTTACAAAATCGGGATAAAAAGCTGATGAAATCGGGGGCAGACAAAATCGGACGCTGACAAAATCGGAACATTACTGTATTTGTGACTGCGACTGCATTTAATTTACTTTAAACGCATCGCTTGCTGGCGTTTTTAGCTAGCTAAACGTTAAGCCAGCTTGCGTTTTTATGTATTAACGTCTCCGTGAAAATCGGAGGACAGAGAGACCGAAAGAGACGGAGAGATAAAGGGACACCAAAAGAGATAGAGCGAGAAACAGAGTGAGTAGTAGAGTGAGTGAGTGAGTGTGTGAGTGAGTGAGTGAGTGAGTGAGTGAGTGAGTGAGTGAGTGAGTGAGTGAGTGAGTGAGTGAGTGAGTGAGTGAGTGAGTGAGTGAGTGAGTGAGTGAGTGAGTGAGTGAGTGAGTGAGTGAGTGAGTGAGTGAGTGAGTGAGTGAGTGAGTGAGTGAGTGAGTGAGTGAGTGAGTGAGTGAGTGAGTGAGTGAGTGAGTGAGTGAGTGAGTGAGTGAGTGAGAGAGAGAGAGCGAGAGAGAGAGAGAGTGAGTGAGTGAGTGAGAGTGAGTGAGTGAGAGAGAGAGAGAAGGAGAGAGAGAGACTAAGAAATGATGAAAATTAGAGTGCTCAATTTGACTGCTCGACTCAACTGTTTGACTCGACTACTCGACTCGATTGCTTGTCGCGATATTAACGTGCCGCTAATTTGAATCAATTCGTTCAGTTACTCAGTTAAATAAAACCCAATGCGAGCATAAAAAGTATTTGTCTCAGTTTCAGGCTTTTATGTACAACATCTTAGGGCTATATTAATATTGTAATCATAAGATCTTCGCATGCTTTGGTGCAAATAAATTTAATATAAAGCTCAAAGAACTAACACAAAGATTAAACATCTTCGCAAACACTGGCAAAAGGAATTTATCCGCAGTTTTCTTAACAGACATTTATATTTTCCGGATCGTAAGATTCGTGCTCAACTAGTAATAATATAAGAGTCGTATTTTTTTGCTTTTCTGTCAAGTTTATTGCGTATTAACACCCTTTCCCCCAATGCGTTCTTTTTTTACTAGCTTATTCATTTAGACTATTTGGTTAATTTCGTTTATTTTGTTTGTTCCTTATGCTGTTTATTATTTTACCGCTTCATTGTTGCACATTGAAGTATAGTGAACTCCTTCTAATCTAAACCGGATACCGGTTCAATACGCTGGCTGGGGCCAGCCGACCTCATTTTCAAATATCCATTATTGAGAGGATTAAAACTCCATCGCGTTTACTGCCGCTGCTTCAGAACAAGGATGCAGTTCTGCCTAGAAAGCTCAAACCTTGTTTTATTTTTTTTACTTCGAATCAACCAACCAACCATCAGACGGAAATCACGATTCATAATAAAACTGCATTCAGTGTGAAAATTTCGCTTGAACAGACAGCTTTTAAAGGCTAACGATAGGAAAATATTTTCCCCTTGCCGCAGCGAAAAACGTTGAGCAAACTCCTATATCGTAAGCCGACCGAGCGGTGTGTGCACACGGACGGAGCGAGCTTCGATGATGGGCGCAGAATAAAACCATTTCAATCGGAAAGAAAACGAAAGCACACTTTCCGAGACTAATCAATTATGTTGCCCGTCCGATCCAGCCAGTACGAAAATTAAATGGCATCCATTGATTGGAGAGTAAAGTTTTCCAGAGTATCACTTACGAATCACTGCAGCAGCAGCAGCATCAGTGAAAAGAGGATGGAGATTTCAATCTTTTGTGAAAGAAAAAAAATCAATCGGACGTTTCTATGATGCATCTATGCAAACGACGGGCATCGATGTCTATAGAGCAAACTATTCGAGCTATAATAGAATATTTGTTTTGTCCGCTTAGTGCAAATTCGTTTCTGGAAACATCGAGGTAATGGAAAAGAGATTGGAAAACTTTCAGCGGCCTTCCGCAGTTTTATATAAAATGCACAGTGGGGTGCAATGCTCACTTCTAATTTAATCGATCGAAAATCTTAGTTTACTTTTTGGAACAAACATGATATTTCAAATGAAATTTTACTTAAATTCAAGTTTGTTTTAATGTTGTAAAATTTCCAGTCCGGCAATTGAACTAATAAAATATTTTCAGCAAATTTTATTAACTTTTTTAGCTATTATAGATTATAACCTGCGGGGGGTTATAACAATTTGCCGCTATTCACCGAAAAGGATTAATAAACCATCAAATTTGTCAAATTTAGCTTCAGAGCCCCTATTGGAGTGTTTCATAAGCGGCTAAAAGTCAACTGGCATTCGATTTTTTTCTTCTTTACGTAGACTTTCGACAATGGCAATCGTTACAATTTCAAACAAGTTGGATGTCCCAATTAAAAGTTTATCCAATCATAGCGATACTCCGCTCAGCACTCAAATGCCACAGCGGAAAGCGCAGCTTCTGCTTCGGTTCAAGTTTACCTCGAAGCCAGGCGGCACTTGTCGTGAATTAAACACTTTCTTATCGAAGTACGAGCTCGTTTTTACGGCGGAGGAGCCGGCCTCGGGTTATGATTTTTTCCTTTTCCCCGCCGGAAACGAATGGAACTATCGTTTCGAAAAGTTTGAGTTTGCCTGCAAACGTGAGAAGGCAAATTTTTAGGAACTATGCAATTGAACGCTGTTCTCCCAACCAGTTGGAACCAGATGAAGATGGAAAAGTCAACCCGCTCTATCTTCGATGACGGTCGATATGACGCTGGCCGCTGGGACGGGGAGGTGGTACTTAGCAAAGCGGAAATTGCCGCTCGGCTGGCGCGAATGGAAAATAAGTAGAAAACTACCAGCAGGCCGAGCCGAGCGAGAGTTCTTCTGTCCGGTCGGTTGAAGCTTTTTCCACTTCTTAACTCGAAGAATCCGGTTTTTTCATTTGCCGCCATTCGCATTCCGAAAAAGTTTACCTATGATTTCGTACCGATTTATCTTTACTTTTCTGGTCCTGCGGGCAGGCCGCTAGCGCTGGCTGGTTGGTTGGAACAGCGGAAAAATGAGGGCGCTGGTTTTCCCCGTTTCTTACGCTCTCTTTCAGGCCGACCATGGATTGTGTCCTACATTTGAACAGTACCACTTTAGAGACGCTGGCTGAGGGGAGGAAATGGTAATTTATTCAACGCCTAAAAGTTTGACTGTCGAGGCTTCGAGGAATCAATGACAATTCTCGTGGCGATTTGTGTACATTTCTTAGATTTAGGTTGTGCTGGGATTTACAAATTCGTGAAAAATTCAGTATTCTCATTGTCATACTTCAAAGTTTAAAAAAGCGTATTTAAAATTGTTACCGCGGTATGGGAATTGAATTTATGCCTACAATTAGGGTGGGTTCATTGAACGATTGTTTATGAACACTTATTTTAAGCACCTACTAAAACAGTTCCAATCATTAAGTCAATTCGTTCAAACGCTCGCTTGGTATTAATCGCTTAAGTTTAGCCATTAAAATTTACTAATCACCGGTAATATTTCATTTACAGTTCGTTTAAAAGCAATGGTGACTGGCTTTAAATATTGATTGCGGTTATTTACCATCTAGAAAAGCTGCCCAGCCGTTTGAGTTCGAACCTAGACCAGATTTCGAGTTCAAATCCCAAAGTAAGTCAAGCTAGATTACTGTTCGGCTGATAGAGTTTTAAACGATTTACTTCAGTGAAACCCAACCCGCATCCAGCCTGAAGCTGTCTGCTCTTTTCAATCTTGATCTCAAAAAAAATCAAGACATGAAAAACAAAAAGGCTCCCCGCCGATTCACCGAAGCAAACAATAGGTCCATTCGTTGAAGATTGATGTAGCATAAAATTTGTTTACGATGAATTTTTCCCTATTCTTATTCCCAGCTTCAAACGAAGCAGGGAAAAATCGCGCGGTTGGTCGTAGCAGCGAGCGAGCGGCGCCTTCGTGGAAAGTCAAGGATAAAGTTTCGGCTAATGGGTGGCATAAATTTCGCTGGCTGGCTGGCGCGATCGGTATCCGTTCGGTGAAAGGCTGCGAGCGCTAATAAAGCGTGACCAAATTCAGGCGGGATTGTACAACTTTTCTTACCGCTAGCTATACCGATCGAAGACACAGACCGACACCGTCGTCGTCGTCGTCGTACGGTGATTCAGGAGGAAGGTTATTAATCATTAATAGACACAAAAAAGGCCAATGAAATAAATTAATTTGAAAAGTTGCAAAAAAGGCCGTTTAGGGTTGAATTTGGTCGGTCCAAACAATCTTTTCTTTTCCGATGTTCAGCCCGGAAAAAAAGCAAATCAGACCAGATCAATTCTGGCAGACAATAAATTATTTTTAAATTATTCACCTGTTTAATTCTCAGCACTGCGTGCTGAGCTTACAACCAAACAAAATAAAATAAAATAAATTGTATCAAATCGACGGCAATTGTTGTTGAAAAAAAAAGAAAATCAAGACATTATTTCGGATTCTTTGAAACGAACCATAAAAATGCAATCTGTGCCAGTCAATGCTCGCATACGAGTGATAGCAAAAAGGCCCGGTATGCTCTCATAAATAAACAAGGCAATGAAAATATCTTCACACAAAAACACAACTGAAGAAGATAATAAACGGTAGCTCCAAACGATGCTAAGATTGCAATTCAATTGTACTTGAAGTACAGGGACAGGGGACGGGGGGTCATTCAACGCTGTGGAAATGAAGGAAAAATAAACAAACTATGTATGTGTACTGGCGGGTAGACTTACCTCGACTCGCACGGTCAGGTTGTACTCCTTTATCGTTTCGAAATCGAGCGGATGGTTGACTTTTATGTCCGCCCACGTATCGCCATTGTCAGGACGCTGCTGCAGGTAGAACGTATGTAGCTTGTTGGTTTGCGCCGTCGACCCCGGCATCAACCGGTAGAACACGGTCGGGTTTCCTTCGATGCCGGAGCTGTTTATTTAATTTCGGATGGATTTCATGTGAAATATTGGAAATTCCACATATGACACGTGATGCGGAAAAACCGGTGAGTGGGGAGGAAAACAGAGAAAACATATATTAGTATTATGGTACTGAGCCACCGTCCCCGGTGCGATTACGGATACGATTGATAGCGGATGGGAAATCTACGGCAGCTGCCAATCTGCGCCGGCAGCTGTAAAAAAAATATTTATCGACTATCGGTAGATTTTCCATCTCTCCCGGAGATTGCTTCTTGTTCTTTGCGCTTTAAGCTGGGATCATCCTCTTGGAATCAAAAAGCAAAAATAATCACATCGAGTTTTATCGAAATAATGAACAACGGACTAAAAGCAAAAAATGCACACACGAAACCTCTCTGGGGTAAATGTCACCTCAAAAATCAAAATCCTGTTTTGTTTTTCGCACCATGGATTAGTGTTTAGTTTCGGTAACTATTCAGTAGTTTATGCGTTTAAAATCGGTGCGAGGATGATCCCAGAAAAAAAAATTGAAATGAAAAATAATTAAAACCAAACTCGAGTTAAAAATTCCAAGCTATATTTACCATTCGATACGCGATTTTCCGGTATCGAGTTTGGTTTTCACTCTGACAAAACTAATGTGTGGACACATGTTCAACTTGGCTACCGGAATGCAAAATGAAAATAAAAACCGATCAACTTCAAACAAGCAGAGCGACAGGTTAAGGTGCGGGAGTGGATTCCCTGTGGAGCTTAAAAATGCACGTTGTAACAGCCGACAGCGAGCCGTTCTCATTGAGGCAAGGCTTGGGAGGGGGAATTTTCATTTCCGATTAATGTTTACTAATGATCAACGGTATGCGATGATCCCTACTTTGGTTACAACGGCTTTCGGTCCTCGCTGGTGGGTGTTTATCAATAAGAAATTGGAAACATTTTCCGGTTAAATTCTAATATTTATTTTATTCTGAGAGATACGCATTTCGAAAGCCGTTTGATTTTATTTGAATTTTATAAATCGTTGAAACTTCTGGTTTTAACACGGTATTACACAGTACCAAGATGATTAAGTCAAAATCTACTTATAGCTTGCAATAAAACCACAATAAAACTGTTAATAAAACAATGTTTAATGTTTGTATGATTGTATGTATGTTCCACCATAACTCCAGAACGCCTTGACCGATCTCCACCAAACTTGGCACACATATCCTAAGTAACAATTCTAAAGCCACTTGGTTTTACTTAAATTTTATAATGATTTTATTTCGGTATTAAGTATTACCTCTGGTTTTATTGTGACATTGCACAATACCAAGAGGATACGAGTCCAAACACACTGATAGCTAGCTAGAAAACCATAATAAAACTGTTATTAAAGCAAATTTATTGTGGTTACTTATATTTCCACGTTGAAAGTTGTTGGCTGCACCACGTCTTTTATAAACTTACTACCGTGGACCCCCGTTCGTTTGACTGTTTTTAATTTGAACACTTTTTAATTTGAACCCCACTGGTTTGCACGACGTGCAAATTACAAATGCACATAAACACGATTTGTTTGTGCTGATCTAGCGTGTTTGACCTGTTTTACGTTCCGTTTTCCCAACGATTATGATAGAAATCCGATCGGAGAATGAAATATTCGCTGCTTGCAACCGCAAACTAAATCAAACCAAAGCAACAACAAAGAGCAGGGCGACCAGTTCATACAAGTTTTAGCATATTTAGGGTTACCAGTTGTTCAAAATAAAAACTAACCCCCGTTAGTTTGCATGGGCAATCGTTCAAACGAACGGGGGGCCACTGTATAAGTGTGGCGTAACAATACAAAATGGCGCACCAATAAAAATTAATCTTATCGCGGTTGCTTGGCAAACCGCAAGAAATTTGTTCGTTTTATAGAGCTTTTAAAATTAAATTTCAGTGGCGCGTTGATGTTGATTTTATCCACCTATCATATCAATATGCACGATAAAATATAATGCGCACTGCACACTGCACTGCAAACGTACAAAGACTGCTCAAAATTCATTATTTATTCTATGGGATATTTTTTTAAGGTCGCTATTAACCAAATCGATCAGGGAGATCTGACAGTAGAACTTAAACTTTTCTGCTCACGAATGTATTTTCAAGTTGACAAAGCCGGCGAACTGATGTAGCTTTTAATCAGAGCCAAAAGCGAAAAGCTTCATTAAATTATGGCGGTGGCTGTCAAGCAGCGAAAGAAAAATTGGTTTTAATGCTGCTTTCAGCAGCGCATGATACAACTACTTGAGCTTATAACCTAATTCTTATAGAGGTTATGAAAACATTCTGTGAAGTGGGCCACTTGGTCAGAAAGCAGTTTTAAAGCGGTCATCATAAAGTTGTGGTGGAGTTCACAGTTTTATTAGCGGTTTTATGAAATTGGTTATGGAAACCACTATACGAACGAAATAAAACTTGGAATTGTTATTTGGGATTTCTTGATATAAGGGAATCAGCATCGGGTGGTTGATAAGAGGGGGAATGTTCGTAACAGGGGAGGAGGCTATACCCAGCTAGCACCAACTCGTATATCAATGTACGAAAACTATCGTAAATATCTCCTAACAAACTCGAAATCGTAACTGAAGCTGGAAAAAGTGGGATCAAGTTGATTTTCCGTCGTATATAATGATAATGACTGACATACATACGATTTTCAGCACAAAATCATAGAGTAGTACGGAACGACTCGCGCTTAATCGCATATTATCGTATATAAATACTTATATAGTCGTAACGCTCAAAATTATACGTAATCACGTATATCGCCTCCAAATAGTGCGGATATGCCAATTTTGGGCATTACATACGATTTATTTAGCATGTATATCTGTACGTAATGCTGATTTTTACCTTTTTTATACATGTGAAAATGCTAGCTGGGTAACTCCGAAATGTCTGGAAGGTTCTTCACCAACCTTGACATACATGTTCTTTGACATAAGGGAATCAGCACTGAAGGGTTGACAAGAAGAGGAGGGGGATTATAACAGGTGGGAGGCCATGACTCCGAAATACCTGGACGGTTCTTCATCAAATGTAGCACACATGTTCCTTGGTATAAGGACATCAGAACGTAGGGGGTTGACAAAAGTGGGGAGAAAAGAGAGTTCATAGCAGGGGGGAGGCCATAACTCCGAAATGCCTGGAAAATTCTTCATCAAACTTCGCACACATGCTCCTTGACATTAGGGCATCAGCACTGGGAAGTTGACAAAAGCGGCGAATTCTCAACAAGAAGGGAGAGATCTAAATAAGTAAAAGGGGTTGCATTTCTCTTGCATTTAAACCGATTGCAGTCGTTGCAACTGACTTTGAGAAAAGAGGGGGGTTCCACCGAGGAGGAGTATATGGTAAATAAACCTTTGTTTCGTTTCCATTATAGCGATTTTCATTGAGCAAACCGATGCATAATTAGCTACGTGACAGAAGGGAGAGCTGACTGGGAAAGAATCGACGTGTACGGGGGCGAGGAACGTGAGTATGAATGTATGTTCCACCATAGCTCCGGAACTTCTGGACTGTTTTTCAGCAAACCTCGTTTGTTAGACACATGTTTTTTGGCATAAAAGAATCAGCACCGTGGGATTGACAAAAGAGGGAGACGGTCTCTTACAAGGGGAGAGAAAGGTTCAAATGGGTAAAGGGGTGCGTTTCTCTTGCATTTGGAACAATAGCAATTATAAAAGTTGTTTTATTTCTGAAAGGGGGAATAGGGTGTCGTGTTGTATCGAAGAAGACAGATTTACAAGTGGTTGGGGGCAACGTAATAGGAACTGATGAAGGGAGTAGACATATTCAAATGAAAAAAAGGGTTTGGTTTCTTATATTATGAGAGTTTTCGTTACAAAAACAGATTTACAAATGTCTGAGTGACACAGGGGCCCCGAATGAGATTGGGCAATCAGCTGGTTTTTTTTTTATAAATTTACCATACGTGGAGCGTTGCAATACAATATGGTGCACCAATCGAAATTGATCTGATTACGGCTGCTTGTCAAACCGCAATAAATCTGTTTATAGGGATATTAAAACGGTAATTCCCAGAACAATCAGTTTCATTGCTGCTATTCTGAAAAATCTTAGAGTTCAACACCGAAATCATTTTTTATGCAAGGCCACATTGCCATATTCGAGTATCATTTTTAGCTCACAAACAAAAATTCATCATAGCAAAGTGTGTAGCAGAAAGAAAGTTATTATCAATCGGTTTTCATGTCACAGGAAGCCACAAAAGTGATTTTGCAGGAAATTGAGATTATATATTCATTTTGTTAAAACAACTAGTTATCAAAAAATGTAAAATTTCTATGTCGCGTTTTTTATCTACCTATTATAAAAATATGCATGATAATATTTAATGCGCATATGTTACACAACTATGAAAACTGCTAAATATTTATTAATTATTCTTTCGGATATTTTATTATGGTCGGCATATAATCAGATCGATCTGACAGTAAAACTTTAATTTTTCTGCTCACGGGTGTGGTTTAAGCTGATTGACTGATTTAGCTTTTCACCAGAGCAAACTGCATGCTTTATAGCTTTGTAGCGAGAAGCTTCATTAGATTGTAGTGGTCAAGCAACGATGATCGGTTTTATTGCTGCTTTCTGCAGAGCGTGACAAGACTTCTTAAGCTTATAACCTAATTCTTAAAGAGGTTATAAAACCCTTCTGTAGAGCGGGCCGCTTGATTGAAAGGCAGTTTTATAGAGATCACCAGGAAGTTCTGGTGGAGCTCATAGTTTTATTAGCGGTTTTATGAAATTGGTCATAAACACCACTAGATAAACGTAATAAAACTTAGAATTGTTACTTGAGATACGTGCACTTGCCGTATTTGAACGAAAGGTATTGCGAATTTTCGACGGAGTACAAACGGATAGCAAAGAGTGGCGTAGTCGTATGAACCACGAGTTACAGACACTACTTGGAGAAATTCCCATCGTACACCTGCCGAAAGTTGGGAGATTATGGTGGGCCAGTCATGTCACTGTGAAGTGGAATCCGTTCTCTTCAAGAACCCCACCGGCACCAGAAATAGAAGGACCCAACGTGCTAGATGGCTCGACTCGGTTGAAGCCCACATGCGTGTGTCGAGACGATCAACGAATTGGCGACGAGTAGCATAAAAGCGAGTACAGTGGAGAGGAATTCCCTAATATATTGCACGTTTTCTTTCCGTACATTCCTTTATTTTTACCGTGAACGCACGGAACGAAAACGTGCGACGTATTAGAGAAATGTCAAAAATTCTGTTCAAATGTTGCGAACACGTCCGCCATTATGGTTCGTAAAAAGCTGGATAAATTTTGTTTTATGGCCGTCTTCTCATAATGCGCTTCAAATTTCATCGTGCATGTTTGAATAAAAAGCACGTGAAATTAATGCGCCATCGAATCAATGCTGAGTTATAAAAACTTTTTGTATAAAGAAAATAAATAAGTTCGATTCGTCAAGCTCAATTTCCCATAATATGGCTCTAGCTATATTCTATAATACGCGAGCACATCGAAAATAACTTCATCTGTGCAACTCGCACTTTATTTTGAGGAAATGACCAAGATTGTTGTTTGATGGTTTTTAATTGCCAGAATATCAATATGGCCTGATATTTTTCGTTGATAAATCTAGCAACGCTAGCAACGCTAGCAACAACTGCGATAAATCCGCTCCGGATCCGGATATTACCATTTCAGAAGCATTATAAAACTATGAGTTATTCGGCTTTGTGTGCATATAAATATTACAGCCTTGAGGTTCTATTGCAGTTTGACAAACAGCCTCCATAAGGACAATTTTGTATTGATACGCCAATGTATTGGTACGCGTTCTCGGGGGAATACTCAGTATTGTTTTATTAGAGATCCCAGTCAGCATTTTCATATGTATAATTAGATTGCAAATAAGAGTTACGTACTGATATGTATCCAACAAAATCGTATTCGACGCACAAAAACCGCTTATTCGTACCACTTTGGAGACGATATACGCACTGAGTAATAATTTTGAGCGATACACTTATATAGGCATTTCAATACGATAAGATCCGATTAAGCGCTTCTAGCTACATACAGCTATACAACTTTGTGCTGAAAAACGTACGATTGTCAGCTACTAGCATTATAAACGATAGAATATCAACTTGGGCGCGCTTTATTACGCTTTATTTACGAATCCGAATTTGTTAAGAGATATTTACGATAATTTTCGTACATTGATATACGAGTTGGTGCTGGCTGGGATGTTACATAGCCAACTTGTTTTCTTGTGGCAATACAAGCAACCGCAATAAGATCTGTGATGCGGGTAGCCAGCTGAAGTGCCGTAGTTTGCAAATTTACGCAAAACTGACGCTCTACAGAATACTAATTCTCTCGGTAGCCCTTTACGGCTATGAACCATGAAAGCTAAAGCAGGCTGATCGACAAGTGCTTGAGGGTTTTGAGTGTAGCATTCTGTGATACTTGATACTTGGGGATACTTGGAGGCAAAATGGCAAACGGAGTGTGACGCAGACGCATGTACCATGAGCTATCTCAAGTATACAATTCTGCTGATATACGGAAGATAGTACAATGTGGTTGGCTGCAATGGGCTGGGCACGTGGCTAGAATGCCCAATGAAAGAGTAGCCAAAACTCGTTCCTAGACTCATTGGCACTGTCGATATTCTCCAAGTTTTTATATGAACTCTACAAACGACACAACTAGTCAAAAACATTTTGCCCGCTATTGAAATTGAGCCGCATTTTCAACCTGATCAGCCAAATGTTACGGCTATATGTTTTGATAACAACAAACAGCTGATGCGCTAGCAGTGAAAAGGCAGTTTACTGTACACGCGATGCTCTAGTTACATCCTATTGTTTTTTAAATTATGCATAAATTAGGGCATTGCATCTAACTATATTTAAGGGGATTCTTCTATAAGTCATTTCTGATTGTCTGTGCCAATATGTTCATTAAATTACAAAAAGAATACTAAAGAAAAGCTTATTTTAGACACTATCAATTATTTGACTCAGCATAATAGATGTGAAATGTCAGTTTTCATGCTTCCAGACAAGTTCTCATCGTTTTGCCTTTTCCTCACTTGCGTGAAACCCGAAATATGTTAAACTTTCTTCACCAGTACTGTGTCACCGTGAAGTGGCTCCCACATCTTCGAAGTACCAAAATCATTCTTTCTTGAATGAATACTGCTAGATGATGTGGGCTGCTTCCTAAGCATGTGTCAATATTTACTTTGGACAAACTGCCGTATAATCAAGCAAAAAAAGGTAATATAAAACTTCAATCCGATTTCGGCATTTCTCGAATCGACTGGTGTTTTCTGACCTATATTCCCTTTTTGAGACCGGGAGATATTTACTGTTATTAGATTATTCGATCCAATATCAGAATTATTATTGTTTCCTTCTTGGAAATCTTTTCCCCAAAACTGCGAGTGAGTTGCTTTATTATACTTTCGGTTCAGGCATTTATTCGCACGATGAAAGCACGCTTTATAATTGCTTTCGGGAAATCCTGCAGGATTTTATTGTAATGTATTTCTACGCGTTTAGACTCCTTGTTATTCAATGAACTTTCAGTAAAATCAATCCGAGGACAAAATACGTTCACACAGGTATGTAAAAATCAAACATCTCGGCATACCATACAGCTTTCCACGCCACACATGGTTGTTTTATCAAAACGGTGAAGTCCTACAAAACTCCAAATGCTTTTACTGTGTGCGAACAACAATATTTCAACGATTCCCGGGAAAAGACCAACAATGAGTTCGAGAATTGGATTCAAAATTACAATATGGCGTCTTCCATTCATGTCCTCATCAGTAGCGGGAGCAAACAAAGGAAACGATTTGACACTCCATTTTCCCTATCCCGTTCGTTCGTAATCAACCGGTTCTCCTCGGGATATCAGCACTCAGCAGCAGTTAAGAAACACTCCAGTCACAGTCAGTGCTCGCGTTTTAGTTTGTTGCATGAAATCAAACACCACGCCGGCCGTCTCAAAAAGGGAGAAGTGATGAATACAGCAAACATCATCCCTCCGGGATGTCGGGTGGAGGAAACCCAGTGAAGCAACACGCCCTCCATTGTGTGTGATGACTGAGTTGAGCTCCTCACATCCTCGTATTGGCGGAAGGCGTACAAAGGAAAATGTGCGAACTTCAGCAACGAGCTTGATGTATCGTAATAATTTTACGTCACAGAACGAGCGGAAACAATAAAATTTTTCGCACTTGTATCGGGTCGTTATAATTCGAAACGAATGACACAAGTGTGGGAAAAGGGGACGGCTGACGGTAGGTTGCGTTCCGCAACGTAAATGTTTAATCGAGTTCCTCCCAGAAGCACCCGAATAGGCAGTCATATCCTGCTTCTAACTTGTTTATAACAAGGTCGTAGATCACCGACCTGTCATTTGCGGTTTCTTGTATCGTCATTTATGTGGCTCCCAAATGGCAGTCGTTTTTTGACCTGATGTGATATGAGTCTTTTGCCTAGCCTAGGCACTAGTGTATGTGCATGTGTGTGAAGTCATATTCCACCGTTGATTGCGCAATTTAGCGCCCGTTATTAAACAACAAGCACAGATATGAATTACGACGTGTTTGGAATGGGAACAAATCGTTTAAGACACTCGGTGTCCCCTCGCTTGGAAAAGTGATTTTTTGTTCCTTTTTGGAGGACATCAAAATTCTCCCACCAGAAGTGCAAGATCGTAATCATAAAACCATACATCAAAAGTTGCCGAACAAAAAATTCTGTCCACCTAGGGTGAGAGACGGAAACCACCGTGCAATAAAGCTTTTGAAGGACTACCACCGCTGTTCAGGATGTTCGGCAGAAGTCATTCTCCATTCACCGAAGCACGAGGATATCTTTAATTCATAGGAAATTTATTTTCCGAATGTTTAGGGCCGACCCGTTCCAGGCCGGGAGTAATACGGATGTACCGGAAACGAGATACGAACGAATTTGTTTCCGCCTTCGTTATCCGACTTTCAGTCTGGCTGTCTGTCAGTCAGGCGAACCAACCCGGGCAAGCCCCGAATGGGTGGAAAAAGCTGACGGTCAGGGTCAAAGAGCTGCTGCCGAAAGCATTCTTCCTTTTGCTAATGGTCTTTTCCTCTACCAGCAGAAGCAGAGTGGTGGCTTCAAAGCTCCGGCAGGTGGTTGGAAGCAGATTTTTTTTCTGGGGTATTGTCT
This sequence comes from Sabethes cyaneus, assembly GCF_943734655.1. Lineage (NCBI taxonomy): Eukaryota > Metazoa > Arthropoda > Insecta > Diptera > Culicidae > Sabethes > Sabethes cyaneus. The sequence continues at coordinate 224,950,726 of NC_071355.1, forward strand.
TTTTTGTTGTTGGTGGTTTGACGGATGGCATGTGAAAGTAAAGTCAAGCCAAAAAGGTTTACCTCTGCATAATGGTAGGTATTTCTAATCAAGCGGAAATTATTCATTGAAAGCGAGAGCTTTGGGATTTGGAATCATTCGAAGCATTTACTATTGATATAACTTGTAAGACACTAATCTTGGGAAGTTGAACCGCATCAAAGGAAGAACAAAACGAGGAGGTTGTGAATCATATCATATCATATCATGTGAATTTGTAGAATATTATAATGGAGATTTGGATTAGCTCATCGGATTATTTCTATGTATGTATTTTTCAACAACGGGTCTTGTTAGGAATGAATGCTTAATAATAACGTGTTCTACCCAATTCCAAATTAAATTACTTCGCACTTCAGTCGATTTGAATAATTCGCGCTGTTGATTTGTATTTGAAATGTACAAAACAAATGAGTATACAAATTAACAATACAGAGTGAAGAGAAAATCAATCAGATTGTTTGTGGGTGCAATTTCCATGGTAAAGTAACCAACTCATATTTTAGACACTTACTTTGTACAACTGCAGATGGGGACAATAATAGGTTGGTTACTATAGGTACCAAAATCAAAATTTTAGTACCAATGGGCAGGATATGGTGCTGATGGTGGTAAATATAACTGAAACTAAACAGAAGGCAGTTAAAGACAGCCTCCTACCTATAATTTAACTATTTTCAGCTATCATTTTCGTTTTGTAGTCGAACCAGTTGCTCCAGACCTGCCGCCACTTTGTGTTTATGTTTGGTCTGCAAAATTTTGACGTTTCCAACCTCCTGAAGAAAGTGGTGGCTGGAGCTTATCGAGAGCCAAAAAAGGCTTACGAAGACACTGCTCAGTAATCCGGTTTCGAAAAAAAGCGGACATTAGCAATTGGGTAAAAAATGTGTAATTTTGCAAGGGTGGTGTCTTCTGAGAAGATTAATAATAAAAAATAGCGCATCTTTTTGCACTATTAGGGTGACCGCGAATTCACCTTTAGGGTGATAAAAACTTTTGTTTTTTTTTTAAATTTCAAAAAAAAATTCTCCAAAAAGTTGCAGAACATACTAAAATAAGCAACTTTGCTGAATATAGTAACATCAATTATTCTCGATAACTTTGCAGACGATTTTTTTTATTGCTTTCAAATGTTCCACAAAGTTATTCAGTATGCTAAAGTACTCATTTTCTGTGAAGATATTTTTTCACTAAGATTCATATTTAATGAGTTATGAAAAATTTTCACAAAAAGTAACAAATTTTTCAATTGATTTTTTCTGAGATTTCTTTGGAGATCTCCTGATAGGAATATTTTTATATAGACAAAATATAGTACTTCCACGTAATGGCTGTCTGGGTTAAGCAAAGTTTCCCGAAATTGAAAAAAAAATTGAATAGGGCGAATTCATTTTTTAATATATTTTATAACTTTATAATTATGCATTTTAGCGACAAATAGTCTTCAGAGAAAATGTGTATTTTAGCATACTGAATAACTTTTAGAACGCTCGAAAGCATGTTCTGCAACCTTTTCGAAAAATTTTTTTTTTTATTTAATATTTGTAAAAATAAAAGTTTGAGTGCAAATAGATGCGCTATATTTTATTATTTAACTTCCCCGAAGACACCACTCTTGAAAAATTACGCATTTTTTACCCAATTACTAATGTCCGCACTGTTTTTGATGAAAAACAGATTAATTAAAGCTTGGCAAAAAGTAAATTTGGACGCCATTCGTGCGTCACCAGCACGTCCCTTGTAGGTAGCTGGTAGGAACTGGTACCATTTGACCAGTACGGAACCAGAACCATCCAGTACGGAATGGAACTCAAATGACGTGAAAAAATCTTGCATAAACACCTGGAAAATCCAGAGTGGTCAAGATCAAAGTTGGCCAAAATACTAAAAATGTTAAAAACAACAGTGTGTAATGTTCTAAAGGGTTATAAAGAGAACCTAGATGTGGAAAGACAGCCACGAACTATCAAGAAAGGCGGCAATGGAGGCCGGGAGCTGAATATGAAGATATTAAAGTATGTTTAAGTGCAACCCCTGGCATCCGGGTTATGGCCATCAAACCACGCGGAATATTTACATTCGAGAAGGCCATAGGTCCTACAGTGCCAGTAAACAACCGTATCGGCACTTCAAGCAGTATTTGGTAGCTAAGAAGCGTGCTAGGCATTTGTAGGAATTTGTTTTGTTTCTATGAGCAAGATTTGATGAAAATCAACGGATTTATTTTGATGGACGATAAAACCTACGTTAAAATGGATGTCAAGAAACTCCCCGGTCAAAAATTTTACATCACAACTGGGCGTGAGCTATATGTCGGGTAAGTAAAAGTTTGTGTTTGCTGATAAATTCGAAAAGAAGGTCATGCTCAAGCAGCAATTTAAATTTTTTAAGTCCCTCTAGTGGTTTCTATGACCAATTTCATAAATCCGCTATGAGATCCACTAGAACCTTCTGAATATCTGAAAGAATCTGGTATATAAAAATGGATTTCTGTCTGTCTGTTCATATGTTCCTTACAGATTCGAAAACTACTTAACCAATCGACGTGAAAATTTGCATGTAGGGTTTTTTGGGGCCGGGAACGGTTCTTACGATGGTTAGCGACCCCTCTCTCACTAAGAGGCGGGGCTCCCATACAAATAAAATTAAAATTTCCTCATAACTCGAGAAGTAATCAAGCAAATGGAACCGAACTTCGCATGTGGGGGATTTTGGAGCCAAGAATTTTTTCTATGGTAAATTAGGACTCCTCCCCAGTTTAAAAGGGGGAGCTCCTATACAAATGAAATACAAATTTCCTCATAACTCGGAAACTAATCAACCAAATGGAACCAAATTTGGCATGTGGGGGATTTTAGAGGCAAGAATTTTTTCTATGGTGTACTGAGACTCCTTTTCATCCATTCACCTGTGCTTATAGTGTGTTTTTTGCGTGTCAGTCACGTCATTTGCAAATAACATTCTATCAAACCTGTTCTCTACTTTTTCATGATAAATGTAATTAGTTGTGCAGATGGTGTTACTGTTCAAAGTAGGGTACGGCGCTGGTTCTTCGATTTGTTTTTACTTTGGAGGAATTTCGGAGGAGAAAACTATCACTAAGTCACGGAAGTAGAAATGGAAGTAGAAATCCAAACACGTACTCGCTACTTTCTACAGATATGTAGGGGGACCCGGTGCATAAAGGACACCTTAACTGTTTTCAATCAATTACGAGCAAAAAGAACCAATTGAATTCAACCTGAAAAGGCCCAAAACTTAGATGAGGGTATAATCTAAACAGTTTAGTGAGTTCAATATCAAAATAATATCAATATACAAAAAAAATTAACGTTTTCGTTCCAGATGTTTTTTCGCTCGTTATTATTAGGTACGGGGCAAAAGTGCCACTATGGTGGGGAAAATGACCACAAGTAGAGAAATGTTAAATTTTCACTTCTATCTATAGGAATTAGGTCTAGTTAATGTGTTAGACCAAAAATAATACACATAAAGATAAATAAGATTTCAGTATGCTTGTTTTCGGCATTGTCATTATCATTTTGTGCAATTTTCAAACAGTAGAATTTCAAAATCATTTTAATCTCTGAGTTTATATTTTTTATCGATGAATTTTCTTATGGTATATTGTAAGACGCTTTAGAAACCATAAAAAATAACCATATTAAAATTCTTCTTCGTTTTAATGGAAAACTGAAGAGTGGCACATTTGCCCCGGGTGGTCGTCTTGCCCCTTGTTCCCCTACTACCGAACGTGGCGGAAGCGAGTCACTTTTTTCCACGAAAACACACGAACACATACGAATGCAAACGAAAGCATGTGAAAGCTGCTATGCGATAGGCAGCGAGCGTTCTGATTACCATAAGGTCGCCATCAGCGTTGCCAGATCAGCGGTTTTCCCGCTAGATTTAGCGGGATTTCAAGTCGGACAGCGGAACTTAATAACCAAACAGCGGCTAGCGGGAATCTAGCGGTTTTCTTAAACAACTCAGCGGGATTTTAGCGGGATCTCGATTTAGCGATATTTGGTAGGCAAAAAGAGTGCTGAAAGAGAGGTTGATAGCAAAACACTTCGTTTATTGAGATTCTGATGTCTGCTCATGCATTGGCAGATTGTTCAGCATATTCTGTGGATTAGAAAACTCCGTGGTTTTTGCCTAGAATGGGATGAGTTCTGACAAATACTCATTAGAATTTACTGAATAAGAAGACCACCAAACCAATCCGTTTTTCGTATTCCTAATTTTTCCACATACTAATTCGTTGCCGATGGTAAATTCAACTTATTCATGAATTGGAAACAAAACAACACTTATGTATCTATATACATCATAGAGCCGTATTCTGCAAGTCACGTCGAGCAACTCGGCTCGACTCAGTCACTGTCGAGTGTAGAGTGCAAGAAGAACGGGCAATATAGCGGCTCAATGCACGACCAAAACAAAGCTAGCTCAAGCGTCATTTGCTAACCGTTACACTCGGCGTGACTTACAGAATAGGGCCCATAGTTTGGTATATACCACAATATTTGTATGATAACAAAACCAAAACAAATCGATGCTAAAACAAAATATAAGCGAGAACAAAGAGCCGATGCGCTTTACAGATATTTTTGATTTCTGGGTGCTTATGAAGATTGAAACATATCTTCTTTTGTCACCAAAAACCATAACCATTTGCCAGCGTTGCTGAAATTTTGCATGATTTTTATCATAGCTAGACACAGAAAAAGAATTTGTGCTAAAAGCTTCTTTCGAAATTTTCGCCTGTGTTCTTAGACTCTTTAATCTTATAAGTCTTGCGAAATTTCGTAGTAAACTGTCATTATATGAGGGATAACAAGATATTTCTTTTTCTGTTTCCTGAAGCCAAAAACTTCATCAACATGAGTGCAGTAAATTTGCATAATGTTCAATTGCAATTTCTCAATTTCAGTAGATCATTTTAATTTAAATGCAAGCCTTACTGAAATGAATATTTTCTTTATTCTGTACCAGAAACGAAAGAATAATATGACTTTTGATTCAGCGGGATTTCTAGCGGGAAATTGACTCTAAACAGCGGGATTTCAGCGGGAAATCGACCTCTGGGCAGCGGGAAAATGGGCAATCGACCTGGTAACACTGGTCGCCATTCACCACTCAGCTCCATTCACCGCTCATTTCAAACAAAAAATCCTTATATCTTTTTAAAATGGCTCATTGTTGTAAAAACTATAGACAAACAATAATTTTGTATGTTTAATGATACGAATAAAACATAAATTTCCACTATATTTATAAAAGCTCATTTTCAAAATAAATAATCTTCATAGTGAGGAGCGAAAAATGCCATTTTAATCGCGTGTTTATTAAGACCGAGTGCAATTGACTAAATTAATTTTTAGCTCAAGCGAACATTGCTTTGGTTATTTAGAAACTACATATTCTTCTAAATAACGTGAAACATGTCTATAGTATTTACATTAGCGTTTTATTCTGCTATAGATGCCAAACCCAAAATATGGGTCAAAACGCGGGTTTTATTTATTTGGCAACAAAAAAACATGAGCGGTAAATGGCATGGCACCCATATGGGCGGTGAATGGATCATCGTATTTGAGGTGAGCGGTAAAAGGGGTCGTGAGAGTGCATTACTGTTTTAAAACGAAGTCACTATTATTAAATATTTAGAAGTCAAGTGATTTTTTCTTGTAAACACAATTGTTTTCTCTAGCTTATGTCGCAAATTGCGTTTCGATGGACCTCAATTTAAATTTATTATGGACAAACTAACTTAGAATCGTTTTTAAATGAGCGGTAGATGGTGACCATACGGTATATTGCTGTTTCTCGCTTCTGTGCGAAAACTTTCCCAAAGAAAACTAAAAACAAAAAAGATTCTGTTACCAGTTTTGATCGCCGAATCGTTCGGATTTCCAACTCTGTTCTGTGACTCTTTGTTCGTTTCGGCGTGAAAAATTAGTTCTTCAGGGTCGTGCAACTCGAAAACAGAGTTTGTCCAATAATTAAAAGCATGCTGGAAGCACGTTCCCATACCCTGTTTTGGTTAAAATTTTTGGACACCAGATTTCTAAGAAAAATATAAGGAATGTCATATCGGTTCGTCGATGTTAAAATCAGATGTGTCATTCTTTGACCGTGGATCAACTTGTGAGCAAGCGATCACTTGCTTACAAGCGAAAGATCGCTTATATCAAGCAGATTCATGCAAAGTTCAATTTGTTTAATGGAAACATATATAAGTATCGACTGGTTCTGGGGTACATTTGTTTGTTCGTACCAGTAACGTAATCAGTGAATGACATTCTGTCGAATTCGTTGTCTACTTTTTCTATATAAATAACGATTCGTTTTGCAAATGGTGTTACTGTTTAACGTATTCTGATTCAATAATTCGTATGCAAGTTTTCTGAGGAAGATGTCAGTCAAGGCGTTCAAAATCTGACCACTTTTTCACTTTTAAATTTTGATTGTACATCATTGCCTTCCTATAAGCCCCTATAACCCTATAGTTCTACATGACTGATCATTTAGAGACAACTGGCAATATCTTATTCAAATCGTTCGGTCCGCACCGGTTTAACTGGCATTACGAGTAAAAGCCCTGTTTAAGTTATATCAATTGAAACTTCATAAAAACTTGCAAGAAGCTGCCTGCTTGCACGCCAAAAGTAAGCGACTTGCGAAAAGTTTTGCATGAAGTGTTTCAGTTAATGACCAAATAAAAGGCGACTTACTGTCGCGAAAGTTTCGGCACTAGTGCGCCTTCTGTTTGCGCCTTATTCACTTTCGTAGAAGCAAAGTCAGCTCTGGCAAGGATGAAAGATAAAAACAGTTTTAAACATGGGTAGTTTTAAGCAACAAATAGTGAGTATAAAACTAGCCAGTAAAATTGATATTAGTTGTTTATAAGGTACTTTAAGCAGTTGTTTCTCCATAATACTACCTGTCTCACGGCAGTATTAGAAATTTCAAATTTTTCCACTAAATAAATATTCAAATGCTAATATTTGAAAACTGCTTCAATTGCAAAAAAGTATCATCCTAAGTAAATGTTACTGTTGAATTTTTGGAGAAAGTGACCATCTTCACCTTCTAAAGTGATGCTTCAACAGGTCCTTACGGACACTCAACACCGGATTCCCATCGGAAATATGTATAATCCAGTATCTTTAAACTTTTGTCCAACTTTCAATACATTAAACATGCATTTGCGGTACGGATTACAATATCCTTTAGCGCACCGCTAGCTAGTAGAAAGAAAAAAAAACTTGTCATCCACAGCTCCAACCCGAAAAGTGTAAACCACGCTTCCGCAAGTCCCTGTTTTCCATTATTTGCTCCCCAGCAATAACCGGCACTTATCTCTTTGCTTCTTTGCGCTCAGCTTCTACTTTCCCCGGGAACAAAAGTGGTGTTCCAAACTGTGTCGCCTACCATGAAGCCTCTCGAATGAATGCTTTCCCGAACAGAGGGAAAACATTCGAAACAGGCAGGGGAAAAAAAGCATCCGGAAATTTGTTATTTATGATAAAACTTTTCTCTCTCACCCGGACAGTAGTGGCGTTCTTGTTACCCTCTGGGTGTGCTGCAACAACAAAACGCAAGAAATATCCGCGTTTTGTCCGCGGGAAAGTGGTCCTACGTGAAGCACGGGTTAGCGATTTCCATTAGCGCGCCGCACGGTGCGCGCGTGTGACGTTGGCTTCTGCCTGCTGCGGCGTAATTTGCGGTAAAGGAGGTTGAAAATCGTTCATAAACTGATGAGCTTGGAGGTGCGCGAGATTCGGTGCAGTCGGAGTTTTTTTTCTTTATAAGGCAAAAACGAAGGTGAAAGCGAGTAACAAGAATCATGACGGCGACAGGACTCGCATCTGCACTTGCTGCTACACAGCAGGAGTAACATCCACGATGGATTTTATTCACAGGCTATTGAAAGGATGAAATTTAAGGCAGAACTTTGCTCCCAACATGAGATCAATCTGTTGCAGCAGTAGCCAGTAACTCGTGAAGACACGGGACGGGAAAAATTACATTCAACCAGGTGGAAAAATTGCTGTTACTATCACATCGTTTGCAACTTTAAGCTCCATTAGCGATATTGAGGTTTATTAGCAGGAAACTCATCCATTTTCCACCTGAGCACCAGGACAATAGATTGTACTTTTACGAGATGAAAAATCTTGTGAATTAAACCCTCCACCAGCCAGTCGTGACGACTGCCCGGCCCGGATCTGCCGTTCTGTATGTGCGGAAAACAGAGTGAAAATGGTTGGAATAATAAAAAAAAAGCACTGAAAACTATGGCTAATTGGAGCTGCTGCCAACCAGCGAGATGTTGGTTAGCTAACTGTCTAGCTCTAGATGTTGTGGTAGTGGTGGTACGGGATAAATATTTCCGGGAGAGTTTTTAAAGTGTTTAAAGTGAAAACTTTAAAAGGATGTTCAGAAACGGCAGAGCAAAAAATTTGAGTGATTGTCAGCTCACTCGCTAGAGGAGCAACTGCATCTAAACTGGACGACCAGCAAAACTACCAATCACTTCGCTAGAGAAAAAATAACAGAACATAAATAATCATCGCGGAACATTCGGTAGCACAAGTCAAACGCAGTGAAATGAAATAATCCAATGACAAACAACAGAGGCAAACCAAAGCAGCGAGTGTGTGAAAACGAAAACAGTAACATAGTACAAACAGTATATACGAGAGAGAGAAATCAATGCTGCGCGACTGCAGGCTCAATCAAATAGGGACGCACTAGCTAAGAGTAGTGGTACGTGGTGTGGGCACCGACCTGGCTTTAATGGAAACGACTTTTCCGCCGACCGGCATATTTTCCTTCACGTAAATCGGACCATAAACTGTGTTGTCCCACACCGGTGGGTTGTTTGCCCGATCGACGACGTCAATCTGCACCTCGACCGTACGTGACAGTGGCGGGTATCCTTTGTCCTGGGCCATTGCTTCCAGTTTGTATGTTTCGCGCTGTTTTTATTCGGGTTTTAATTTTTTTTTCGTGTGGGTATGTGTCCGATTGGGTGGGTTTGAGTGTGAGCGAATGCGTGTGATGTTGCGTATGTTGAGAATCGAGATTAAAGGAAAAAGGTTGACGGCGAGAAAACGCGAGGACCCGTTAATTACGATACGTGTCACGTCGGTTAGTCCCCGGTTACAAAAATCGGTCGAACACGTCACAAAAATTGCGTTCACGTTGTTGTGCGGGGGGGAAATGTTGATGCCGCCGTCGTCGGTCATCGTCGAGGCGCAGGCGGTTCGTGTTGGTGCGGGTGAGCGGGTGAGAAAAATAGAGCAAAAAACAAACAGTCGATAATCACACTAATATAGGATTTTCAATTACTGAGATGGAACTCTTATTCATTTTTTTTTCGATGGAAAAAATATTTAATAACGAACGAAGAATTGAACATTCTCGGAAAAGCCGGCAAAATTCGACGGAATCAGCAAAAAAAAAGTCGGTTGACCGGTAGCCCTCGGCAGCAGTTTAATGGTCTTGACGATTTGTGTCGCAGGAGGAAAATAGCAGCAGTCTGGAGAGCAGCGTAATTGAATCTGGTACTTAGCTTACGATGGGTTAGGAAAATGTCTGTTAGTTGCAATAAGGTTATACTAGATACAATATTAAAACAAACTAAGGATATAGAAATATCAATAGCAAATATCGATTCAGCACGTGGAAAACTTCTCCGTCAAAAATCGAGTTGAAGAAATGTTCCACGAGGCGTGAATTCTTAGGTTAGTATTTATTAGCCTACGAAGGACCGTTGTGACTTCATCGTTCATTGCGAGGGACAAACGCTTGGATAAACCGAGAGCCCCACCCACATAATGTTACGCAATCCAGCCACCCCCTTTCGAACGATGAAGCACACAAGGTGGCCCATTTTTCTACTGGTTGCTCGGTTCGTTAGCGAAGACACCTTCCCCCTGGTGGTGTGTTACCTACGTTACGCTATCGTCGGAATAAGCAAATATACCAACCTTGCTTTGATCGATGTGACTACCGTACCGACAGTGACATTTTCTTTAATGTGAATGGGGCCATAGATATTGCGATCCCAGATCGGCGGCTTATTGTTACGATCGACCACATCGAGCTCGACGTCGACGTCGGCGGTGGAGGGCGGATCGCCCCGGTCGGAGGCGTACACCTTCAAACGGTATCGCTCACGCTGGATAGCAATGCGGTTCAGTCCGAATTTTCAGAACATGTTTTTTTTTTAAATTTTCCGTTAATTTATTTTATGCAGTTCAGGTTTTAACGAACAAACAATAATCGTTTTTGAGAGGTTCATCGAATTTTCAGTTTTTTTTGGCGGTTCAAATCGATCGATTCAATCAAACATAAAATCATAGAAGAAAAAGAAAGAAATGAAAGTAAATTAAATCGATTGCCAGTAGATGAAAATCAGTTCGTAAAAATATTACTTATATAATTGACAAACAACTAAGCACAATATTCTGACAAATACTATTATTCACATACTGAAACGGAAGCTGCGAAACACAAAACAGGTAACGAATGATAAAAGAGTTTGTTTCGTGAGGACAGGAAGAATGTTTTGTATTATATCGGCTGAATATGATGTAGATGTGGGCGTGTTCTGAGAAAAAGGCAGAATTTCGAAAACAGCTTCCACTAGCGGCCGCTAGAGGTGCCACCTCGAGAAAGCCAATTCGTTTTATAGCATTTATACAAGAGATGTACAAGATGCATTTTAGTGTTAGAGACACTCGAAGATTGGTGCGCTTGCATGTGTGCAGTGTTGGCAGTATGTTGTCGAATGTTGAGATGTCAGCTAAAATTCGAATAATCAGCTCTAGCAGCTACGGGATAAGGGGGAACTAAAACCTATTGGTTCAAAACTAATAAATCTAGTAAAAATAAAGGATTAGACTCTGAAACTGATGACTAATTATTAGTACAAATTTTGACGACTGGCTACCACAGATGAAATTTTTTAGGACTTAGTAACGAATGAATCGCTAAGAAACACAAAATTTAGAATTAGTTCTGTATTCAAACAGATAGCGATAAACACTTAGAATTAGGGCGTTTGATTTTTTCTAATTGGAGCTATTTATTGGTCAATTGCTGAGACTTCAAGTAGCGCTACTTACAGGGTAGCATCCCTTTGTGATTGTTTTTATACAAAGTCACGGGCGATTATGGTCGACAAACGATTGTTTTACCAAGAAAACAACAGAGAAGAAAAGCAATTAAACCAACAAACCAACTGAAGTAGGTGCATCATAATCTAGAACTAAAATATATAGAAAATTAAAATCATATAAAACTTAATCCTATATCGAATAGCTCCCCGTTCTATGAAGATGGAGAAGGAAAGAAGTATTGAAACCGAAGTTCAATTTCAGTTCAATTTTTCTTTCGCCTCATGACAAGCAAACCCAAAATACGCGACTTTTTTTGCGGGCATGCAAGGAAAGTACAGGAACGCATTCCAACCGAAAATTCGTATTCAAATAGGAGAAACTTATAAAATGCCACTAAAGTAGTTTTGCTTTTCTTGCAAGTGTGTTATTCTCATTTTTTGTATCTTTTATTACATTTTCAGGATTTCGAAGGAATTCGGGGGGATAGGGAATGTGAGTTCAAACAGAACAATTACCAACTGAAAGCCAAAAGGTACAAAAATTGATAATCTAAAATCAAAAAACAGTTTCTCACACAAAAATGCCGCCAGTTTCCTAATTGACTTATTGTTTTTTTTTTCTTCGACGAAGCTCAAAAAATCTTATGTTCGTCAGGTTATTTACAAAAACCTTTTCTTTTTTTTTCTTGTTGCAGTTGTCGCACGCCCCATTACAACATGTCGCGAAAATGTCACTTGTTATTTCGTATTGCTTGAAAACATAAAACATTCTACGTAAGAAAATGACTACCAGAAAATAACACGTCTATATCGATCATCGCTGGAAAAATCTGCTGACAGGCCAAAATTAGCGGTTGCCTCTGGTACTCCCCTAAAAAGTTCTTCCCCACGTGAAGACACACTGAATTAATCGACATTAGTATTACTTTTTGCAGTGAAACCTAAAAAATACATCTGGTAATGCTGGCAAAAATGACATCAAAAATGTTTTTGGTTTTTCTTTGTTTATATATGTAAAAATATGGCGCCTGCACCAAAACGTCAAAAATTCATTATTTTGGAACGCCCAAAAACAGGTGTGTGAGAAAATCGAAACCCGCACTACCGCGTTTCATGCAAGTTTCATTAATACAGTCGTTTGAAAAACAAAACCGAGTACGATTTGCTTCGATTTTCCCAGCAAAAAACCCGTAAAACTGAAACTATTAAATAACCACAAACTTTGTGCCGAAGAAATAGAGAGGTTCACCCACAGCATTGCAGGATGCAATTTACACTATATGTCTTTTTTTTGGAAAACGAGACTCTAAACATGAACTATAATAATGTATGTAATTATCAGATTGCGAGAATATAATCATTAATTGTGCGCTTGAAACAATATTACCAACCAATCAAACGAAAGCAGCTGCAAACACACACACACGTGGTGCACTAAAAATAGAAATTAGACAATACTTTCACTGGTGCAGAGATTGTGTCGGTCAAAAGTGCGAAATACAGTGCGGCAAAAAAATCAGTGCTTTGTTAGATACGGCCGGATACGGAAGATGCAACGGGTTCCACACGAGCCCCCAGGGGAAGGAGGCGTCTCCAGCGGACGGTTGACGGTCTACACACACACACAGGTGCAGTGTGGGATGATGTGTTTCGCGCAACGTTTTGCGTACTGTGAACCTAACACAAGATTTAGCAACTGATAATATATAATTTGTGCTGAAAAAGGAAGAAAAAGCGTTTTTTCTATCGTCAACCATCTGTGTTCTTCCTGGAGGATGGACTTCCGTGTTGTAAGTTTAGCTGTAAATGTGCCACACACCGTGAAGGACTGTTTTGTGTCTGTGCTGAATAGAGTTGCTTGTGTCCGCCACCAGGTGGACCACTCAGTCGCACCTGTTGCTCATTGTAAGAGCGTAACGCGCATGTCCCATAACGTTATGATAACCGTAACTCATTCACAACACAAAACAAAACAATCCCCCAAGCGGTGTGTCGGTGAGCTTATTGGTATTTATAGTTCATATCACTACGGCATACAACGGTAAATAAAAGTTTTGGAAAATCATAAATACATTTACAAAAATGGTGCAGAGTTATTCAAAACCAATCTTCAAATTAGAAACCGAACTGAAAACAGAAACAAAGAAATCATGATGCTTGGGTCGTCTGCAAATAACTCCTCTGACATCGCATCTTTTCGACTGTCAAACTTTGCTTCAATATTATGTCTGCGGCAGCCATATTAACTTAATCCTCGAAGTACATTTCGTTACCCTTAAATGCAATTTGTTCTCTTCTTTTAATAGTAAGTAATAAATTGTTATTCTAAAATTAAAATTTGTAACAAATTCTGATCTTTGAAAGGTAGATAAAAATTATACTAAGTGAGTAAGTCAGAATAAGTAAGCAAATCAAAATAAAGGACACACAAAAACTTACGTCTAGCGGCTTCTTCAGTACGATCCAGCCGGACTCGGGCTGAATTTCAAAGTACTCCAGGTCATTCGGACTGTGCGGTGCACTCAGTGTGTACACGATGGCTCCATTGTTGTCAGCGTCCTCATCGGAGGCCGACACACGCAAAATATTTGTACCGATGCTGGCGTCTTGTTTGACATTTTCCACGTATTTCTAAAATATTCAAATTCAATCATTAATATTTTCTGCCTTTCCCCTTTCACGGTAACAGTCTAACCTGTCGATCAAACAGTGGAGGATTATCGTTTACATCGGTAATTTCAACCGTAAAGGAGCAGACACCTTCCAGACTAGGTTCACCTTGATCGGTAGCCTTCACCGTAACGGAAACAAACTTTCCATCGTCACCCTCACGATCGAATACTTTATTGGTGGAAACCTCTCCCGTTTCTTCGTCGACCGTAAATTTGGTGCCTTTTTGATTCGGTTGCTGAACAATTGAGTATTTCACCTAGCACAGAACAAAAACAGACATTAATCCATCATCCGTCAACACACTCACAAAATCAACTTACCTGCCCATTGACACCCTTATCCTCATCGGTCGCCTGAACCTTAATCACCGGACTACCGTTCGGGGCGCCTTCCTCCACCTTCGGATAGTACGTGCCGCAGTCCTTGAATACCGGCTTGTTATCGTTCACGTCCGTTATGAACACCACGACAACAGCTGTAGATGTGTGGATCGTTGCATCGCCATTAATGCAGCACGATCCATCATCCATAGCTGTTACATTCAGCTCATACTTGTCGCGATCGAGCGAAATCCCTTTGCTGTGCAACCGAATAACGCCGGTAATCTCTTCGATCACAAACTGACCACTACTGGTTCCACCGCCAACGAAACCAAATCGCACATTATCTCCGTCCTTGTCGGACGCCACGACGGTGGTTACGAGAGTATTCGGTCCTGCATTCTCGTCCACGTTAGGAGTGTACACTTGTTGCGAAAATTTAGGCTCCTCGTCGTTCTTGTTCTTGGTGTACACACGCACGGTAGCCGTTCCGGTTTTGGCCGGTTCACCCTTATCCTTTGCGGTCACTACAAACTCGTAGTAGGCATTGTTGTTATCCGCATCCAGCTGTTTGTTGTTCACGATAATACCGTTGGAGTCAACGGCAAAGTGGTCGTCGGATACGAGATACTCGATTTCCGCATTCGCTCCCGAATCTGCATCCATTGCCTTCACCTTGAGGATGCTGGTTCCGAGAGGAATATCCTCGTCCACGTTATGCGCCTGATAGTCGGGCAGTTCGAACTTCGGAGCGTTATCGTTCACATCGGTTACGCGGATTGTGAGCTGAAAAGGATGAGTGTATTAAGTATTATTTATTTTTTGATGAATTCTATATACGTTAGTTATGTAGTGAATCTTGATGATAAGAAAGAAATAGGGTTTTGTAGGAGTTAGCTCCCACCAGAACAAAAAAAATCGCTGAACGTTTAAGCCCCATTCTTAATTGGGGATGGCTTCGATTGAACACCAATACAGACTAACACACGCGACCGTGCAAGCGGTAATTCTAGCGCCCCGGACATGTTCAAGACAGAGTTGTACAATTGCCTGAAAGAAGGTCAGCTGGAAGATTCTAAAGCTGGTGGTATTTGTTACCGGTGCCTCCGACGGACTCCGAGGGACATATCTACTGGATAGAAACGAACAACACTTCGAGAGAATCAAGATGACCATATACTTGAAGGGTGAACACGACCATGATCGATGCATAAAGCAGTGCCAGCTGGGAAGCCATCAGGGAGTAACCCCGCATAGAATACAGGTCCTAGAGCAGTGGTACCCAGTGCTTCAAAGCGTGTGTTCGAGCAACTAGAATCACGTAAAGTACTAGGGACTTAATAGTAGCAAGAAGCGCTTTAGGTCATGGTGTAATTGTCGATACTGGAATATAAAGGCCCAGCGTGGGTTTAAGCGCTACGAATTAAATGGTTCATTCCGTAAGAGTCACTCGCTGGTGGGTACAGAAGAATTTCATCGAATGCAGTATGTTTTAACGCAAGACTGTCTGCCACCGGTATCATCGCAGTGGCGGTGGAAGATAATGGGTGCTACAGACGAAGAAATACCAGGAGAACTCGTACTTGATAAGAGAGGAGTCGTTGGTCAAATGGAAGCATGACTGCGCCAGTGTCGAGGATGGTAAATAACCATCTATGGTCATACCGGCTCTGGCAATCTTCCACTTGACGCAGTTTTTATTGGATCACGGTTATTCTGTTAATAGCTATTCCAGTTCGGACAAGCAGCGGCGTCTATTTGTCCAGGAATTAGGAAATGCAGAAGAAACGCCTAAGCATTTGGTCTCGAATGCCGACTATTTGTCAAGGCAAGCTGAACCTGGACAGCATAAGGGACGAAATTTGTTGAAAGAAGAGCATTTGCAATGAAGACGACTACGCTGCTAGACGAATATCTCAAAAAATGCATGGGAAATGGAGAAATAACCTGGAAACAGTAGCTCCGTGGTCGGTCAGAAACCCTGCAACAGTGGCCATAAAAAGATGGAAATGATATTGGCCGGCAACGAAGTAGTCCATAGATACATCTGATACAGATACCCAAACCCACGTTTTTGTCTAAGAGTGGTTTATTCAACTATTGTATAGCTAAAACCACTGGAACAAGCGTTTGATAGGCTGCCATACAGCAAAAATGTTCCTTGGGTTATGTTTGAACGCGCTGTTTCAACGAAGCTGATTAAGCTGATTCTAGCAACGCTTATTTATTATTTTGATTATTTGATTACTTTTTTTATGTAAACGCATCCAAATTACCGGGGTTCAGATCAAAAAAGTACCATTAGCGGGGTTTCATGGTAGCTTACAAAGCGTGAGAGAAGTCCAAAAGGTGTTAGTACTGAGGTGGAGCTTGGGAAACGATTCATAGCAGTCGAGGAGTTTGCATACCTCGGTACGTTCGGAACATGTAATAATGGCATGAGCCGTGATGCCACGCGATCAATCCCAAGTAACATTTTGGGGTTTATTACACTCTTACGATGGCATTTAAAACCAAAATTAGTCTTGATGACCACCATAAGAGTACAATAAAACTCACATTGTTGCTTGGGGTTGTAACTACGAATGGGTCTTTTAACAAATTACGTAGCCAGCTAAAGTCCCGAAGCTTCTTAACTCGCACAAAACTAGCACTCTACCGAATACTAATTCTGCCTCAATTGTTTTGATCACCGTATCTAAAACCAGAAAAAAGACGATAAGCCCGAAGTGACGCTGCATGCGGTAGACGAAAATGGAGATGGGTTTAACAGCGGCATTCCGCTGAAACCTTGCCAGCAAGGTGATCACCCTGAAAATCTTGTTGTCGTAAGTATAGTTCAGGAAAGTATACGCTGTAGTCGAACAAGAAGAGCTATACCAGATAATGCTCGAGTTTAGATTTCTGGACAACGTGGTTGATTGAAGCCACTCTCGAACGGGTAATATGGTGCGTATTGGGTCCACTCTCGAGTCCCTGCAAAGGACGCCGAGGTTTGTGGCAAGTGACTGAGTTATACGGTGTTTAATATCGCTATCAAGGGTGTGTCCCGGTGAGCGAGCATTAAAAAAAGCAAGATTTTCAGCCAGAGTAAACAGCTCCTAGGCATCATGGACCATTTCTACGTTATTACATAAACTTTTTTCCGACGTAGGTTATATACGCCAGATTAAAAATGAGGGCTAGAAGTGGATTGAGAATCTATGCGTCTAAAACCAATTTCATGCGCAGTAAAAACTCCAGATAGGACAATAATTGTCTCCCGTGAATAGTGACGATAAACTTGTAATGGTTGATGAGTTCATATTTTTGGGATCATCGCTGACAACAACACGAGAAAGGGGATGCAACGTTGCATTGAAATTAGAAATCGGACCTACTTTGTCATCCACAAGACATTTCCAAGTGGCACACATTAGGTCCATTTAGTTGAAGCAACCGAATTACGACTGAAATTAGTTATAATTCGGTTACCACAACTACTTTGTAACAACCGTGCTAGTAGGGTTCCGGTCATGGAGTATACGCCACCGCACGAGGCCAACGCTGTAGAGAACGAGAATGATATCGGTAGTCCTCTACAGTTTTCCAACCCCCCCCACCCTTTAAGACCAACCTTATGGCCGGTTGTTTCTTTAGGGGAGTGTAGAGGGGGGGGGGGTCCGTAGCCGCAAGGTTATCAAGTCTGCTTTGACAAGCGAGTGGTCGTGGGTTCGAATCTTAGTAGAATCAAGCCATTCCTTGTTAAGTGATTTTAGCATGGAGTTATTCTCAGGCCCCTCATTTACCCTCATGCAAATGTCCCTCCTATAGTTAAGTGTACTGGTTAGAGGTACGAATGAGTCCTCGCCAGGGACGGCTATAATATGGGATAGTACTGGGAGCGAGGAATGAGTTGGTAAAGTAGATCAAGCTTTGAAGGAAGGGTAAAACCCAATACACACGCACGCATAAAATTTAATAAGCATATCGCTCATTCGTTAGCGATTATAGCAAAAAGAAATGCAGTGCAGGTCATACAGCAAACATCCAGGCGATATCACAATAGATCAACTATACTGGTCGCAGTGACGGGTCCACACATGGAAAAAAGGGGAGTGTAAACGGAAATCGGTGAGCGGTGCATGCGCATGAACTATGAAATGCAGATACTTTTTGGAGGGATATCCTTCGTACGACAGTCACTGTCACTGGGCTGGCTACGTCGCGAGCATGCCAGACGACAGTATGGTGAAATCTATACTCTTCAAGGATCACCTAGCCTCTAGCGTAAGAAATAGAAGGGTCAAACCTGCTAGATAGCTCGACCTGATGTGGAAGCTAACTCGCGAGTGTCGTTACATTCAAGAAATTGACGACATAAACCCGCGGATCGAGTGGAGTGGAGACGAGTTCTTAACAGAAGATTAAGAAGAAGCCAACAAAACTCAGAAGCTTGTTGGACGGAGATCACTCGCGAGAACGAGAATAACCTATTACGCTCTGGGCAAGTTGGATACGGAAGTCGAAGAAAAAGCATCCCCGAGCTAGGTCGAACGAAACTCCCTGTGTTTCGTGCTGATTCTCTCAGCGTTAGAAGACACGTTTAAAGAGACGACGCATTTAGAGTGGCCAGGACCTTATAAGAACACTAAAGCAATACCAAAACCAAAACGTGGAAGTATTGTTGTATTGGCTAATGCACACTTAGTAGGGATCCTTATCCTTAGTAGGGAGACATATTCCGGAACTATCCGGATGGGTCAACAGGCGCAACGGCGAAGTAAACTTCCACCTGACACAAATTCTGTCAGGCATGGTTGTTTAAGACAGTATCTGCACAAGTTTGGGCAAGCGGAGTCCCCCGTGTGTCCCGAATGCGTAAATGTTGAGGAAACTGCAGAACATGCTTTCTTCATATGCCCTTGTTTCGCGGGCGCTAGAAGCAACATGATGGCAATGAACGGACAGGACACTACTCCGGATAACTTAGTCCAAAGGATGTGTTCCAGCTCGGACGTCTGGGTAGCGGTCAATGCGGCTGCTACCCAGATTGTACTTGAGCTACAAAACCGCTGGGAAGACGATCATCGGCGAATAACCATAGTCCAGTAGTTATCTAAGAGGATGCGTTAAGCACAATAGCCCCTCTCCGAAGTAATACCGATAAGGTGGTGCCCGGGAGGATTGAGGCTGGAGACTCCAGTAGGGTCGGGATACCTGGGGGGTCGGGATACCTAACCTCACACCCTGAGTTGTCTTCTCAGGTATCTGATAGTATCGTTTCTTCTAAGGTGCTCAGCAGATTTCCAGGATCATAAAAAAAAGAAACATTTTGTAGGGATGGTCGGATCTCGGGTTTTCAGACCCGAAACCCGAAAAAAACTGACGGTGACGCATGACTGTTGTAGGTTTAATAATAGAGATGTCAGGCTTGTTAATAGTGGGGTCTTCGCCGGTATTCAAAAGGTGGCTATAACTGGATGGTTACGATGGACAGGACATGTTTTAAGAATGTCGGACTACTACCCTGCAAAGATGGTGTTCGCCTTAAATCCGGTAGGTACAAGACGATCAGGGACGCAGCGAGTAAAATGTTTAGACCGGTGGAACGAGATCTGGCAGAGAGTACGAGGTTTACGAGTAAGAGGAATTGGATAGCGGTAGCCTACAACCTCGTAAATAGGAGAAACTCTGTTCACCAGGCTTTGTCTCAAGGCGGCAAGCCAATTAGATAAGTAAGTAATGAACACTTAGTGTTGCTGAAGCGCTACTGAAATGTGTCCCGAAAATTTGAAGATTATTGTGGAGCTATTTGCGGTGAGGAACTGCCAATCTGGTTTCCTAGAGTACAAACGAGGTAGGTGCTAGAGGTTAGCTTAGACTTAACTTCGGGAGACTGCCCGTAGTTACGCTCCGTGATTGGCCGAACCGGTAAGGTTGCACAAAGAACCAATTGAATGTTACTTGGGACTAGCCAAAGAGGTACTAGTAGCTGCAAAAAACTAAAACTGAAGCTAGCACTTGGATCGGACGAAATCTCAAACGCGAGCTTGAAAGTGGCAATGGAGACGTGTTCGGTATGAATGCGATAGGGAAACTGCTGTAGAGGACTATTCTCAATAAATTGACGGAATGTTTAGAGAGGCTAGGTAGCTCGGTTTTCAGAATGAGAGATCTAGGTATTCTACAGTGCCAGAACGGGGAGGCCGTCACTATATCGGGCCTTAGAAGGATTCCTGAATGCTTCCTGATAAGTCTGTGAAGGTTTTTAGAAGCTACTTCGAGAATCGATTTTTGCTCTATAAAACAACCAAGGGCCAGATATCGATAAAGACTACAGCAGGAGTCCTATCAGGTACTATATTGAGTGTAACGGTCTGAAGCGGGATCTACAATGATGTATTAAAACTGATTTTACCCAGAAGGGCATAAATCGTAGGTTACGCAGATGATATTCCAGTTGAGTTGACTGTTATAAGACTAATATGAGTCATTAATAAGTTGATATAACAAAAGGTATCGCAAGTATGCTGCTAGGGATTGTGAGACAGTAGAACTGATAGAAATGTTAGCGACCGAGTCAGATATTTCGGAAGCTGAATTCAAATTACAGATAGTTCACCATAAGGCGGTTCATAGGACTAAGATTATCGTTAGAGCACACCAGAATCACAGGTTAGTGGGTTCATAACCGACTAAACTTTAATAACCGCGTCAACTACGCCAGCGGCAAGTTGGCAAAATAGATCAATGCACACTGGCCATATTATTAAGTTTTTTAGAATTAAGTGCCACGCGGGTTATACCAAAAATTTCCGATCCAAGCAGCAAATGGTGCATTTTTTATAGGAAGGTTGAACAGCGTTTCGCCTGGAGAGGACGAGAGTTACCAGCGCGCATGGTCCTAATCGACGTCACCTTGGCGAAGGACAGAGAATGCGGAGGACACCATTTGAAGCTGAACAATCGGTCATAAGGAATCGTCAGTTCAAGTAAAATCGCATTGTTGCTTATCATTTCAAAATTGTTATTTCCGTTCAGTTTCAGTTCAGTTTCAGTTCAGTTTCAGTTCAGTTTCAGTTCAGGTTTAGTTCAGTTTTAGTTCAGTTTCAGTTCAGTTTCAGTTCAGTTTCAGTTCAGTTTCAGTTCAGTTTCAGTTCAGTTTCAGTTCAGTTTCAGTTAAGTTTCAGTTAAGTTTCAGTTCAGTTTCAGTTCAGTTTCAGTTCAGTTTCAGTTCAGTTTCAGTTCAGTTTCAGTTCAGTTTCAGTTCAGTTTCAGTTCAGTTTCAGTTCAGTTTCAGTTCAGTTTCAGTTCAGTTTCAGTTCAGTTTCAGTTCAGTTTCACTTCAGTTTCAGTTCAGTTTCAGTTCAGTTTCAGTTCAGTTTCAGTTCAGTTTCAGTTCAGTTTCAGTTCAGTTCAGTTTCAGTTCAGTTTCAGTTCAGTTTCAGTTCAGTTTCAGTTCAGTTTCAGTTCAGTTTCAGTTCAGTTTCAGTTCAGTTTCAGTTCAGTTTCAGTTCAGTTTCAGTTCAGTTTCAGTTCAGTTTCAGTTCAGTTTCAGTTCAGTTTCAGTTCAGTTTCAGTTCAGTTTCAGTTCAGTTTCAGTTCAGTTTCAGTTCAGTTTCAGTTTCAGTTCAGCTACAAAAACAATAT